>NC_056749.1:513779070-514014070 GCF_019279795.1 Protopterus annectens
ATTATAATTTTTTTTAGATTTGACCTTAGTGGGTAGTGAGAGCAATATGCTAACTACTAAAATATATCAGAAAATATTACATGTGGTCACTTTTTTGCATGGGAAGAGTCATCATCTTGATAATATTATAATATCCTTACCACATAGTGAATTTTTATGGGCGAGAAGAAATTGTAGTGAATGGAGTGATTTATGATGGAGGCTATGCTTTTCATTGCATTATTTTTAAATAGGGGTTACATTAAATTTGATATTGAATGGGCTTATTGGAAAGCCTGTGGAAGTAATAGAAGAGAATTTTTTTTTTGATAAGGGTATAAATAAAAGTATTTTCATGAAGAGGTACAAATCTAATAGAAATAAAGATGTATATTTAGTTACTGAATGTAACACATTTAGTAAAGACTTGATTGTGATTGTTAAGGATAATTGGAACTTGATTAATGGAGATACTAATTAAGGAAATTGTCCCATAGGATTTTAAGATTTCTTTTCTTAAAGGAAAAAGGTATAAAAGATATATTGGTCCATAGCCATTTTAGACATCCAAATACTAGGATATGTAAATGTTTGATGGAACAAGGTGTCCAGAACTATGGACGTTAGTGTATGCAACTTGATGGAAGAGGATAACATTATCAAGTATTGTAAACATTTATAGTGAAATTATGCAAAGCAAATTTTTGTGACAGTGCAAATGTAGTATATGGCATACATTGCTCTTATGAAAAAGTGTAATTTGGTGAAACTAAAATGAAATTTGAAGATACATTTAAAGAATACTGTAGGAGAATTAAAATATGATTTTAGCAAGACCTTTTGCAGAACACTTTAATGAATATCATGATGGAAATTATCAAGGTATAAAAGTGAGGGTTGTTTATAAATATGTTAATGTAGTAAGATTAGATAGAGATGCAAAAAGTGTTTTGACATATAAAGAAGTATGCTTTATTTTACAGTGTAATACTACTATTTTTCATTGGGTTTGAACAGAGAAATGAAATACAGTAGTGACATGAATTTGTTTGTTTTAATTATTCTTAATTGTTTAAGGGTGTGGTTTGTAATATATTGTATTAATGTGCTGATATAAATGTGGTTGTTAAACTGTGTTTATTACTTCCTTAAAAGGCTGTTGCAGCCACAGCACTAGAAGAATGTCAAAGTTTGTTATTTTTTACTTTGACTGGTTTGTGTGTTGTTGCTAAATGCTCATTTGATTGGTTGTGGAATACATATCTTTCAACAACTTTGCTTACAAATTCTGGACAAAACCAAATATAATGGAAAACAAAAGGCCCAAACAGGTTTTGCATCAATATGCAATTTCTAAACAGAATGACATATGAAACTCTGTCTGTCTTTATTGACTGATTGTAATCCTTATTGATTTACCAGAAAAACACAACTTTTATGTGGTACAGGACATAATTAGGAACATTCTACAAAATTCTGGATAGTTGAATGGTATGCACTGAAACACCTATGTAAATTCTTATAAAAACACAGCCCTTTTGATGCATTACAGTTAGAGATATAATTCTTTCCACTGTTTTCTGCTTCTTTTTTTCTCTTCTATCATAATTTCCTTCCCGTTTCTTCACTTACTTGATTTTAATTCCTTGTTCCCCTTTTTCTGTTTTTATTTTCTCATCCTGGGTCTATTATTTCCCCTCTGTCATTCCAAATTTTACCTCATATATCTTCTCTTTCATCTCTGAATTCTGCACATATTTTGATTAGCTAACCAACTAGTTAACCATTTGAAAGATTTGTACTCACATTGGTCAGTCCCTTACATGGAGACTGAGTTGCAGAAATCTGTACTTCATATACTAGGTTTAGACTGCTATTTTTGGAAAATTCCCTGTTCTCTAAGGTATGGCAGTCTTGGGTTTGGTATAGATACATTTAAGGTATGGGGGGTGGGGCTTGCCTCCCCACATTGGAGGATGCAGAAGAGCTTGGCCCTCCAAAAAACAAGTTTAAAGGAGAAGAGTAATGCTCAATATTCACTCATTTCTTACATTTTTCAGCATGTTGGGACTCAGCATTTAAAATCCTAACATTTCATTAGGGTGCTAATCCACTAATATAAAAATTATTATCTGACCTTTCTTCCTCATTCCATTATGACTTCTTTATACCGAAGAAGCATAATTTGCATCTACATCCAGGCATCTCTCTGTTCCATATTTCTTCCAATATTTTTGCACAACAGAGCATATGTTTCATTCCAGCTCCATTTTACCTACATCCCCATAAATACCCATGCACCAGTCCCATTTGATGATTTCAAATTGATGCAAAACCTGTTGGTTATTAAGTTTTTAAGTGAATTAGAGTAATATTAGAAATGTATCCCAGATATCTGACCCTTGTCCCCTCATCATCTTTGGCTTTGTTCAGGATTCTTGAGGCAGGTTTCATTTTGCACCCCTTCCTTTAATGTGCTCATGGCCTGCTACCTGTAATTTTAGAATTTTGTTTATGTACCAGCCCTTCTTCCCTTTTCCCTGCAGCTTTCCCCTATTGTCTCCCCATTTTACTTTTCACTATGGTTGGCAAAGCATCTTTACATATATAAATTACTAATGAAGTCTTCAAATCTTTAACACACTCATCATTCCATTCTGCTTGAGATATACCTCACCCTAGAAATGATTGTTATCATTACAATGCTTATACTTTCCATAAATGTTCTGGCCTCATTTTTCCATGTATGCAATGTGTCTTATATTCTGTTTTTCAGATGTTAATGCTTACTATAATTTGTTTACATTTACCTGTATTATTAATCCTGGATATTTAGCTTCACACCTCCCTTTCAACATTCATATCTGAAAACATCTTTACTGTCTTTTTTTCCTGTTGCTTTCAATCCTTGATTCAGACCTAAACCTATTAGATTATAACATCACCATTTCATTGCTGTCTTTATTTTTTCATTTTGCAATATATGATTATCTATAGTATTTAAAAGTATGACATTTTCCTATACATTCCTTCTGGCATCTCCAACCCCTTTCTGTACCTCATTGCTGATATTTCTACCACCAATAAAAATAAACTAGATAAGAGTGGACACCCTTGTCTACTACCTCACTGTACTTCTGCTCTCTTTGAGGGAGTCCTGGTTTTCATTATTTCTATTCCATGTCTATGAATTGTAGTTTCTGTATACCTTTTCAACCTCTCCACTTTTATTGTTTCTTCAAATATCTCTGAATCCCCATTTTGTTGAATACAGAATTTTTGTGTGTCCGATACACTAGCCCCTGTCTATTCTAGCATTAGCTGTCTGACCTGGTCCTTCAGTGCATAGACTATCCAGTAGTGTCCATGGATCACCTTTTTTAACAAGTACTGCTTACCTTCTCAGAATAAACTATGGAAGTACTTATTCTCTCCTTGCTGCTAACACTTTTATTAAAATGTTTTGTATCGACATGAATTAATGACATTTGTATAAAATCCCCCTATTTCATAACTCCTTTCTTCATTTGATAAAAATACCACTCTTACTGGTCTCATTTTATTCATCAGCTTTCTCTTTTACATATATTGAATGTCCTGTATGATTTTTATTTCACTTCTTTCAGTATTATTTAATGTAACTCAGTGGCCTAATCATCTAATGACACTGCCTTGTGCCTTTTATTGCCTCCTTACCTCTTCTGCTGCTATCTTCTTATTTAGCATCTGTCTTTTATCTGCTATGTTACTTATTCCTAAAACTTATCTTATCACTTACTTCTTTTTTTCCTGTCTTCCGTTTATAGAATTCTTTGTACATCAGATTTTAGCGCATTCTTATCCTTTCTCTGCAGCATGAGGATCCTATTCCCTTCCCTTCTGTCATTCAGTTTCAAAGCTAATTATTTCCCATCTTATCATCCATTCCCCACTCAAATTATTTATTTCTAAGGAGTTCCTTCTCCATTTACAACATCCTTTCATTCTGGTACAATAATAGCCTCTGCTCTTCATTCTGTCCTTATTCCTCATCCATATCCACTCAACAAGCCCCCATTGCATTCCTTTTAACTGTATTTTATAACTCATTCTCATCTTGTTTCTTCTTCTTCTTTCTTCCTGATTTTCATTAGACAAGCTATCAAACTGGCTTCATTTCATCCACCATATCATTTCTACCTGGTCTTCATCCTGGTTGCCATGTATAGTGTTTTCCACTCTTCTCATCTCCTTTCACCTATCTCTTCTTCAGTATAATGTCTTCCTTGCTGCAGTGTTTTGTCACCATACCTGCTGCTTCTTAAAAGATTACACATATGTATACATGATCTAAAATGTGCCTGTTACACATTTTCCTTATCTACCCATTGTCAGTTATGGACCCTTGCAAACAACATTACAATTTAGTTGATTCCCCCTTACCGGGGGAGGTAAATTGCATTTATTTGGTAGTCTATCCCTGCAAATATCCTTGGCATTTATTTTCATATTTCCATAAGTCTTTGCCTCTTGCATTCTTGTTTCTCCAGCCTTTCTTTCCCCACTTCTAATATGGCATTTAAAGATTTCCCTATTATTTCTATCTTCGGTCTGTTTTCATCCTGCCCCATGGCAAAAACTCTTCCATTTTTTTCAAGGCATAAACAAGGTATAAATGTTACCAATCCTCTGCACCCTTTCCACAACTTTCCCTGTCAAGTCATCCGCCTCCTATCCATACCTTTTCAGTCCCAGGTGTGAATAACTAGCGAATGTCTCTTAAACAGGATTGCATTCCTCTTCTCCGCCTCCTGATGTGTGGTCTACCTCAGACACTATGAAATGCTTACTCTGTAACTTCTTCGCTTCTCATTATTTTCCCTTATAGTAACATTGCATCACCTGTCCATCTAGCCTTATCATTACCTTTGAACTTTTAAATGGATTAGTTGCACTACCTGAATCCCACGGAACAGTCATTAGTGCCCCATATTGGCTTTTTAACTTCCACATCTCTTCTCCCCGGTGCATCTCCCCTCCGCTATTTATGACCTTACTTGAGGCAGACAGAGTGATGTCTTACCATGATCCTCTCCTACTGTGCACTGCCTCCTTGTTGTGATGTGTTGATTGCCACCCTACATGTTCTACTTGACACTGTTTCTATTAACCTTTTAATCATGCACTATTAAGTCATTCAGGCAGTGGACAATGGTCACTCTGTCCATGCTGTCTACCTATATATATAACAAAATAATTTGATACCACAAATGGCATGGTAAACATGCTAATAGCCTTAAACATAGATCCCTATGTGGTAAGATGAATTGCAAACTGACTCAAGGACAGAATGCATGTTGTCAGGCTTGGTAATGCCTCCTAAGTGACCAGTGACATTCCCCAGGGTTCTGTATAAGTCCCCCCCTTTTTGGCATTTATTTATCTGATGTTAACACTGACAGCAAAGTCTCTGGCTGACTAAGTTAGCCAATGAATCTAAGCTGGGTGTAGTTGTCAAATTAACAAATGATAAAAATTCCCTTTAAACAGAGCTATCATGCATTAATAGTTGGTGTACCAAGCGAGCTAAATGCTAAAAAATGCAGTATCAACTCCTTCTGAAAACAGCAGATTGTTGCTATCTCCTGAATCAATGATGCCCCATTAACTCCCTCTCCTTTGATTACCATGTAGTGACTGCAGTCAGGGAGTCCTTGTAGATATAACAACTAATCACCAAGACCATTTCTTTAAAAAAGAAGGAAGTTATTGTTCCTCTGTACTCTTCCCTGGTTAGACTCATTATAGAACACAATGCATCCTTTGGCGTGTATCTCATTAGATGTCAAAAAACTTGAAAGACTGCAGAGAGCCTTATAAAAAGAATCTCAGGCCTCATATATTTTAGCTATTAAGAAAAGGTGGAATCATTCTGCCAGTACTCCATGTTGTATTGACTCTCTGGTGAGAGACCTGTGTCTTCCTTTTTGTGCTCTCTGGTATCCCATTATATGAGACCTCCTTTTTATTGGTATGCTAAATAGTGCCGACAACACCAGAACAGTCTACATCAGGGAATAAATAAAACTAAATAGGGAAAGGTTCATCACCTAGTACCTCCCCTTGGTCCAGAGTAGATTCCCCTTGTATGTTAAGCATTGAGCTTCCCTGACAGCCTTCAAATATAGCTTAGATAATTGGATGGGTATCCTAAAGCAAAATTCTGAGACTTAGAGGCCTTGCCCTGATTGAAAAGGTTGGTAGAGCCTGAAGGTTTTTATTGGCAAGACACGCATGGCATCTGGTCTATGACTATTGCCCCTTAGTTCTTCAGTTTTAGATCTTCTGAATTAATTTTTCCTCATTAATGACTGTAATAGTAGCTGCATCTAATATGTTCTTTGTGCATTTTTTATCACATTTTACTGTCTACTCTGTCCCCATTTGTTTTCCTCCAATCATCCTGTCAATAAATATTACCCCATAAATAGCCCTCCTATTGCTCACTCAGTCAGTCTCCTTCATTCCTTATGGTCTTTACTATGCTCTGACTCTTACTTGGACATTCTGATGAAGTCCATATATATATCCATTGGATGAAAGCGCTTAACACATAATATTATTTTAATAAAGTGGAATGAATTTAAAGTCCATTGTGAACTGTGGCTGCCTTTTTTTTTCTTGGACACTGTTTGCTTTTGCTTAATTCTGGTTTCTTCTTCCTGGTTACATTATGTTGCACTTCATTTACTTTCTAGCAGAAGGTGACAATAAGTCCACATAGTATGACTTTTATGTGCATTTATTACTCTACTTCCTCTTCATGCCTACCTTCCTCTACATCCTTTCACTATCTGCCCCTTGCTATCCTGTATTCCTTTGTGGATTCCATCAGCAACACTCATTTCCATAATCCATTCAATGGGTCCACAAACTCTCCATGAAACAATGTGTTCACAGATTCCAGGAGTAGTTAGCCCTTATGGTCTGCTTCCTGGGCCCACTCCTGGCAAGCAGAATCAAGTTCATAATGTGTTCACAGATTCCAGGAGTAGTTAGCCCTTATGGTCTGCTTCCTGGGCCCACTCCTGGTAAGCAGAATCGAGTTCATAATGTGTTCACAGATTCCAGGAGTAGTTAGCCCTTATGGTCTGCTTCCTGGGCCCACTCCTGGTAAGCAGAATCGAGTTCATAATGTGTTCACAGGTTCCAGGAGTAGTTAGCCCTTATGGTCTGCTTCCTGGGCCCACTCCTGGTAAGCAGAATCGAGTTCATAATGTGTTCACAGATTCCAGGAGTAGTTAGCCCTTATGGTCTGCTTCCTGGGCCCACTCCTGGTAAGCAGAATCGAGTTCATAATGTGTTCACAGATTCCAGGAGTAGTTAGCCCTTATGGTCTGCTTCCTGGGCCCACTCCTGGTAAGCAGAATCGAGTTCATAATGTGTTCACAGGTTCCAGGAGTAGTTAGCCCTTATGGTCTGCTTCCTGGGCCCACTCCTGGTAAGCAGAATCGAGTTCATAATGTGTTCACAGATTCCAGGAGTAGTTAGCCCTTATGGTCTGCTTCCTGGGCCCACTCCTGGTAAGCAGAATCGAGTTCATAATGTGTTCACAGGTTCCAGGAGTAGTTAGCCCTTATGGTCTGCTTCCTGGGCCCACTCCTGGTAAGCAGAATCGAGTTCATAATGTGTTCACAGATTCCAGGAGTAGTTAGCCCTTATGGTCTGCTTCCTGGGCCCACTCCTGGTAAGCAGAATCGAGTTCATAATGTGTTCACAGATTCCAGGAGTAGTTTGCCCTTATGGTCTGCTTCCTGGGCCCACTCCTGGTAAGCAGAATCGAGTTCATAATGTGTTCACAGGTTCCAGGAGTAGTTAGCCCTTATGGTCTGCTTCCTGGGCCCACTCCTGGTAAGCAGAATCGAGTTCATAATGTGTTCACAGATTCCAGGAGTAGTTAGCCCTTATGGTCTGCTTCCTGGGCCCACTCCTGGCAAGCAGAATCGAGTTCATAATGTGTTCACAGATTCCAGGAGTAGTTAGCCCTTATGGTCTGCTTCCTGGGCCCACTCCTGGCAAGCAGAATCGAGTTCATAATGTGTTCACAGGTTCCAGGAGTAGTTAGCCCTTATGGTCTGCTTCCTGGGCCCACTCCTGGCAAGCAGAATCGAGTTCATAATGTGTTCACAGATTCCAGGAGTAGTTAGCCCTTATGGTCTGCTTCCTGGGCCCACTCCTGGTAAGCAGAATCGAGTTCATGTGTACCTTTATGTATTACTTTAGTTGCTGGGCATTGTTGCTGCAGTTGAACCTTCTCTGTGCTTTAAACAAAGGATTCCTGATGTTTGTGATAAGTGGTCCATGAATGCATGCTTTTGGACCTGGATATAAAGGACTATGAGAGGGTTGCTGATCATAACTGGCTTGTGTTTGAGATATTGATGCCAAGAAATTCACCTTGAGAATGAAGCTTGTGAGCTAAATCTTGGCATCCATGTTGAGAGCACATAATACAGGCTATGACTGGGGACCCCATCATAATTCTGTGTAGTGCACTGAGGTTTATCTGCACCATGTACTACTAGTTACTGTTTCTCTGGCTTTCAAAGCTGTAAAGTACTTAGCAAGTACAGTCAGAAAGACAGTGTAAGAGGATCTGTTATGTTAGAAAAAGTCAAGGAAACATTGCAGGCAGAGACAGCAGGCAGAAACAAATCTACATTTTATTTTTCTGCTATTGTTTGTAGGCCAGTATTGGCAGATTTAACTGCCTGGCATAATACCTGATCTTAACAACTGAAGCACGGGGTGCTTAACATTTGTTAATATTGGGTCTTGTGCGATAGAATCATTTAACTGATTTGTCTTTTTTTGGATATCGGTGTCTAATCACCACTCTCCATGCACTACAAGGCTATTATAAAGTACAAGTAACAGCTCTCTATCTCTGTATGCCGACTGTAAATGTATGACGGAGATTAACTGAAATAAAAGCTGGGGCAGAAGTGAATTGGTTAAATATATTTATTACACAAGTTTATCTGCCATTGCCTAATAATTTAGGGAAAGCAGTATTAAGTATGCATCATTTGGGAAAAATATAATGTTTAGTAGAATAAATTTTAATAATAAGCTATAATAAATCTGTCTCCTAAAGAAAATAAAATGAGCTGTATTTTTTACTCCCTTGACAATGGTAGAAATATTTTCATTTTTGTATGACAGAATGACATCAGATGGATATTTGTGATAAAACATGATAATGAAACATTTTTGCTTATTAATTTTAGACTACTGTTATGAAGAGAAATGATCAGTGCTTACCAAGAAAAGTGTTCTGTAGGGTTTATTTTAATTTTTCCTTAATGTCTAACTGAGAGAGATTTTATATGAAGACAAATGATGAACAAACAAAACACAGGGGAGTTAGACTCGAGCAGTTTTGCACTGATTTACTGCTGCTTCTTAGATAACTTTGCCCAGAGCGTGTATTCAGAATGTTTGGTCTGCATTTGTGTTGTGGTAAATGTAGGAGGTGTGCTGCATTACAGATGAGTTGGAGGGGTGAGAACAGTCTTCAAATTACGGAGCATAAGCCAATTTCTGCATTTAAGGGTCATTTGGAGAGATCTCATATGATGGCACTGCAATTGACGAAGAACATGCAGTAAGCATGGGATGTGTTTGTATTGAATATATGGTACTGGTACCTACTGAACTTGACATTTGCCCATGTACTAGAATAGGACATAGCTGTTTAACTGCATGATCTATTCCTCTGAATTTTGCCGTCAGTGGTATTATTAAAGTATTCTTGGCAGCATCTTAAGCACTCCCACAAGCTGTAGTTCCAAGTCACTAGACTTTTAAACAGGTAAATATGTTGCAGTGTATGTCAGTTCAGTCACATGACAAGAACTAGTGTATCAAAAAAAAATACAGACTCCCAAACTATTGAAAACAAATAAAACAATGTGTTTTGCAGGGGACAAACTCCCTGCTCTCCCTATGTGGTGAGGGGGTGGCACCACCCATGTCCACAACTTTATATATACTAATTCTGAGATGAAACAACAGTGTGGGCATGGGAAACTACCTTACCTGCACTGTTCTTTGATCACACACTGCTGCTGCTTTATGCAGTGCTGTAGAAGTACAACTCTTGTAACTCACCAAAAGTCCCAAAACACATAACCCCTGAACCATTAACACCCCACAACAGAGCAAACACTACATATTTACTCTTGTTTGTTATGGGAATGCAAAACACGTTACAGTAGTCAACAAAAGATGAAGTACTTTGCTTAAATTGACAAGTAAACTGCCAGGACTCACCCATACTGGGGTATTTTTGTCATAGAGAACTTCACTGATCTTAATTAGAATGACTCTTCCACCCCTGATCCTGAGTCTCAGTCCTCAGCTAAACATAAAGTTTGTCACTCATTACCATGTTTGGCTTCAAAATGAGGTTTTGGAGGTTATGCACCTAGCACTGCATGTCACAATGAAACATGAACTTTATAAGTATCTTTTCTGCCAGTCTCTGCCCAAAAATATTATAGATACACTGTTTATTTGTTGAGATCTCAGCCTTTGTCTACTTATTGTGGAAAGTGGAGGACTAAGCAAACAACTGAGTTGGGAATTGGATTGCAAGAATGTGGGGCAGAACAATAGTAACCAAACAAATGTCCATGCCCTTGGTGTAGGGGATAAATTTGGAAGACCTATATTGAAATTCTGGCATGGATGCTGGGCAGTGGACAGTGATAGTGAGTGGATACTGCTGAGTTGCCCGTCCTGGGTAGGGGGAAGCAGCTTGGCTTACTGCATTAGTGACACCTACTAAAATGCAGATATATTGCTTGCTACAAGAAACCTAACAAGCCACCTACTGCAATAACAATGAGTCACTGAGGCTACTGTTGGCATTTGTGGAAGGACAAGTGCACCATCCAGCAGCAGCTCTAATAGGGGCTTATGAAGTCAGGGAAAGTCCATGAGAGATACAGACTGGCCTACTCCCTAACACCTGTCTGTCATCTCCAAGGGGAATGTTGGGAATGAATGGACTAATTGGATCAGTGGATGTGGAATGAATGGGTTGGCGGGCTCTCACCCTGTCTGGTGAAGCCTAGTCAGCACCCTTGTGAGGAACATATGATCCAGCTATGAGCAGATACTGACACCTTTCCATGGTCCTGTGGATTGGAGGGTGTGATTTAACAAATGGGCTGTCAGCTGAACTAAAAGAGCTACCATTTGATTGATAACCACATATAGGCCTAGGAAGGGGTAAATGTAATAGGCTTCTAAAGAATGTATTTTACAGTATGGAATGTGTGTTGTGACCTGGAAAATATGGACTGTGGAATAGGGGAGGGGTACAACTTTACCAGATCTTATCCTTAAAGCAGGGCCAATGATCACAGACTGTATGACAGATACCAGGTAATGCGCTTTATTCTTATTCTTCACAGGGCTCTTGGTATGTGGTGCTTAGGTGAAGGGAAAGAATTATTAGATTTCCAGAAATGCATCTTTTGTCTCTAACTCCAGGGAATCGGAGCACTAGGCTACTAGAGACATTCTGGGCAAATGGAGCAATGACCAGTGATGGACAGAAAAAGAGTACTGTATGCTTCTTTTTATTATTTTAGGCAAGAATTGAAATGTGCAAAGGACTGGATGCTTTTGTTATAAATGCACTCCCTGTCATTGCTTTTTATAGGCGAGTGTCTTCTGTTGTTTTTATTTTTTATTTTTGTAGTGTATATCACAACTGGAAATCTTACTTAGTTTATAAATTCTAAATGATAACTTGTTTTTTGAAGCAAATGAGATCACTATCTCAAATGTTTTGAGAAGTGGGGGTTAGTATATAGAGCAGCTTCCTATAGTAGATATAAGTTGCTGTCTGGATTTGCTGCACAAGGCAGCAGCCATTTGTTAGTCATTAATGACTTCTGAATTAACTGGCTCCAGGTTTTCAGAACTTGTTTACCATTCAGCTTGTGCTGCTAACTAATTTCAGTTTCTGTTTTGCCTTCACTTGTGAGTGCTCATAAAAAGCAGCATGGGAGAGGTAACATAGAATAATGAAGGTATTCCTAAAAACAGACTTGCAGGGATAGCACTGAATAATGAAGCTATTCCACATTGATGTTTTTACATTTACCAATGCTTTGCAATAAACTGTTGCATTTTAGTGTGGAAAATGGCACACAAAAGAAGATGAAAAGAAAGAATGGTTTGGGCTGGCATTATGGTTAAGGTGTTTACCTCACAGACACAAGGTACAGTGTTTGATTTTTCACCTTTGGTCATTTTCTGGTTACTGGTCAGGTGTGTAATAGTCTGCAGACTCATTGCATAGTATTTACCTATGAATGCCAGCAGACTATCAGAAAGTACTTATTTATGTGATGTATAGAACACAAATCAGAGAGTCAGGATATACTGGGCACTACACCACTAATATTAGGGGGGTTTGTTGGGGTCTGCAGCTCGGGTGAATCTCATACTTCCTGTGTACTGCTTGCAGGCAGTCACATAACAGCATTGCATACTTATGAAGATAACCAGCATGGGTTTCTCTGTGAATGGAACTTACTACCTTTGATACTGTTCTTTGTTTGGTCATTTAAGGTCCTGTTAGTTTGAGACACATTGTTTTATTTAAAAGTATCAACATGGCTAGTAACAAAGCATCTCAGTTCCTGTTACATTTCAGCAATACCTTGTTTTATCACTCCATGAATTTCATGCTTGGGATCTTGGTACCTGCAGATCATAATGGATGTTAAATTATCACATTAGTAACAATATCCTAAGTACGCAATCAGTCGTGAGGGATTTGGGCATCCAGGTTGATAGCAACCTGACTTTTGACCACCATGTTGCTTTCATTGCATGGAAAACTTTCTACATGGCCCACCTTATAAGTAAGGGTATCTCATCCAGGGACAAGAAGTTCATAATATCCCTGTATTCTTCCCTTATAAGGTTCATTATTGAGTACAATGCCCCTTTAGGCATGTACCTCGCAAAGCACATGCAGCAGCTGTAGAGACCACAGAGGCTCCTCACCAGGAGAATCTAGGGCCTCAAATATTTACCCTTCACACATAGGCTAAAAGCCCTGTCCCTCTACTCCATTTCATGCTGACTCCTCAGAGGTGATCTCTGCCTGGCATACAAAGCGATCTCAGATCCCGCCTTGATGGAACTGCTGCATATCCACAAGTTAAGCTCCACTTGAGTAACCCGCACGCATGACCTCATCCTGGTCTGTGACATCAATAGGACTCATTGGTGGGACAGATTTGTGTCCCAGAGACTCCCCTATCTGTGGAATAGACTCCCTCTCCACATCAAGCAGAGTAGTTCATTATCCCTTTTTTAAGTGCAACCTGGATAATTGGATGGGAAATAGAAAATACACCTGGGATTCTACCTGTGTCCCTGCTGGACAGGGGCTGTTAGAAAAATATGTATTAGTAATATGCTCGAGGTTCAAAAGGGTTAATGCATTTATTCTGTTCACACTGCATGAATCTGCACAAGCTACTAGAGATATTCCAATCCTGTTATGTCATGAAAATATGCGCAGCTATGATCTGCTTATGCTTTGGAAATTAACAGGAAAGCATTTGATTTCTTCTAATGTCATGAAAATAATAATACGTGTTTCATTTCTACTAGTGTCATGAGACTTAACAAAGAGTTATTGATTTTCTGCTTATGTCGTGAGAAGGTACACAGCTGCTGAAGCTATTGATAATGAAAACAAAGGCTGCTTGAAAGTATAAACCGTAGTCAGCATTACTTGTACCTAAGCTAGAAATGTACCTTGAATCTAGGTAAAATGTAACACATATATATTAGAACTGCACAACTGAAGAATAGAAAGTTTGTAGTGGGCTAAAAATAAGCCCCAAGGCCAGGTTGTTTTTCTCAAATGTTTTTTGTAATCCAGTCATGTCAGCAGGAAATCTAAGTAACATTTTCTATGTAACACATAGTGAGTTTTAAATCTGAACATGTCAGCAGGAAATCTAAGTAACATTTTCTTTAGAACAATACAGAAAGCTGTGTCTAACTACGTCAGCAATAGAAGCAACATTTCTGTGTAACATGGAAAGAACTGTATAAAAGTAGCACACTGTTCACTAGTAATTTAGACAACTCCTGTATCTGCATGTTTTGTCTCCTTGCTGCAAGTAATAAAGGGTGCCATACTTGAACCTTACGTGAATTGGTCTTTGAAGTTTTTTCCTTTGACAGATTGGTCCTTTGGACCGGAACTCTCACTTCGCCTCGGATCAGACGGGCCAGGTGGTTGAAACTGTACGGGGAAGAAACCAAATCGGTTCTTCTTATTTGAAAAGCCCTCCGACTGAATTGTCGTACAAAAGAGGCCAGATACTTTCTGATCTGCGACTGAAGGATGGGTCTCTGAATTGGTGATCAATCACATGGGCTCAGGTAAGGTGAATCTACTTTTTTCTGCTTTCTGTTTTAGATCAGGGACGAGATTTGTATTGTTTTTGTCAAAGACTGTATTTTACAAGTCAGGGACAGAAAAGATTACTATCTTGTCATAGATCAGGAGAAACAGAATAAGTAGGCAGTCATTCTGAAGAGATTAACAAAATCCATGGTACCACGTTAAAAATCAGAGAAGTTACGTAACGATCAAAAGGGTATAACAAAATGGGCAATAACTGCACAAAAAGACCCCAAAATCCACCGTTAACCGAAGACGCAAAATACATGCAGTCGCAGCGCACTGACAACATTAAATATTATTCAAAATGGGTTAATAAATATGAATTCAACGGAAAATTAGAAATATCCTCACTTATCAAACTTGTCAAACAGCTCAAAACCGATTCCAAAGGTCGGGTAAAAAAGCAACGCAAATTAGGAATTCCTCAGGCACACAGGTGGATTGAGGAAGTAAACAGCAGGGAACAAAAGAACAACAATTCAAAAACAATGTTTTTAGATAAGGAGGACAATAACTTAGTAATAGCATCAGCCCCTCCACCTCCCTTACCAGAATATGAAGCAAGTGAACAGATTAGTCCACCCCCACGATATCCTGTTGTCACTGAAAATAGAGACATTGTAAAAGTAAAACCGTATATTAGAGATCCCATCGGGACCAGGTCTCGAACACGGGCAGGTAACTCAAATGAAGGCATTGAGTTATATCAAATGGTTAAGAATTCACGTTCTATGAGTGAAGAAGAAATATGCCCACTTATAGAAGTACCTAATCCACAGGCAAGACAAGATGGTCAGGATCCAACTATTTTAGTGTATAGACCCTGGACTCCGGAAGATATCCAGAAAGCCACTGAGGGAATTCCCCATCCAAAAGTTAATTTTAGAAAATTCTCAGAAGATTTACAAGGAATGACTTAAACGGAGAAGAGGTAGAAAAAGTAGTTAGACAAATTGTCGGACCAGATTGGCACATGATTAGTGGCAACTGGAATCCCCGTGATGCTGCACAAAGACCCCTCTGACATAGCAGCGCAGAACTAGACAACAGAGTAAAAGGTCTCACAGACCGCATCTCTGAAAAATGGAAGCCTAGGGCAGACTGGACTTGCATTAATCAATGCATCCAACAAGAGGTGAAACTATTGACCGGTATTATGCCAGACTATTAGAATGTTTTAATAACCACTGTGGAATGCAGGTTCCTGAAGATCAAACACAAGATTCCCCATATGAACAGCAGTTAAAGAATGCATTCTTAAAAGGCAGTATTGCACCCATAAGCAGTTTTATTACAAAACACATGGTAGACCATCGTACAAGCAGGTTACAGTCATTACTTGAATATGCTAGGCATGCCAAAAGGCATTTTAATAGCAAAAAGAAAAAGAAAGCTCAAGTATTTTCTGTAGAAGATGGAGCAGAAGTTTATGTAGTACAGTCCAGAAAAAAGGGCAAGAAAAATGCACAGGGAAACAAACAATCTGATCAGCTATCAGAGGACTTTGAAGGGCGAAAGAAAAGGGGTGAATGTTTCAAATGCGGTAAAAAGGGACATTTGGCAAGGATTGCAAGAAAAATAAGAAGGCAACCACGGAAGACAAGAAGGGTGAGGACTGACTATATGGTAGTTAGGAATCACTAGAAGGGGATAGCAGAGAATGGACAAATGAGGATGTAATAGAGGGAGTAGAGGATGTGACAGAAAAAATAGAGGAAGTACAAGAAGTTAGTGACAGTGAAGAAAATGAAATATTAGACCTAGCTTTATTGAGCCTGGAGCTCTATTTAGCAGACACAAAACCACAAGTTACACTCTTGGTAGAAGGGAGGGAAGTCAAATTCTTGTGTTACTCAGGGGCATCACAAACCCTCATACATCCCTCCAAGCTACCAGAAAACACAGAGTCACCTGATTACATACTGGTAAAAGCAGCTAATGGACAGCTGTATCGGGAGCCCCTCTCCCGTAACATTGCAATAACTAATCCTGTTTCCGGATTGACTCAGAAAAGCAAAATTGTGGTTTCTGCAAAATGCCCAGTAAACCTCTTGGGCAGAGACCTCATGCAGCTATTTGGTATAGCAGTAGTCCCAACCATGCAGGGTATGGAAGCACAGCGACAAATTGATACCTTTGCAGTGCAAATTGATACCTTTGTAGTGCAATCGGAGGGTGAAATGTTTTATTGGTACAGCCAGGACTTGGTTACGACTGGCCCAGGGACTGTGACTGAAGAATTAATGAATGTAGCCATCAGCAAGTTCCCCTCCCTTGACATTGATAGGCAACACTTGTTGCACTGTACCCTGTATTATTGTAACACACCAGGACCTGATAAGGAATATGAGCAAGAATTGTTTAAAAATCATGCAAACAGATTGATATTATGTAACCTGTACTGGGACACAGAAGGGAACAGTGTAGCCAGCTGTTCATTGCCCCAGGAGTTCTTTACACTTTATAAATCTAATCGATTACCACACGTTAGCCTAACCAAGAACAAAAACATAGAATGGGCAGACCTAGGAGAAAAAGTCACGAAATGGGAGAAACAGACAGAATTAGAACTGTCAGAACAGGAAATACAAATACAGAAGTTGAATTGGATAACTCAGATCCACCCAGCCGTACACTTGCAGTCTAGCAAGGACAGCTGATTAGCACTCCTATTAAAGGAGGTAGAGAATGCCTTACAAAATATACCAGAAATTCTCTGGTCAACAGGAAAGTCAGATGTAGGACTTATTCATACAGCGGGACCAGTTGCTATCACGCCAAAGTCAGCATTCAGACCACAGAAAAGACAGTATCCCTTAAAAAAAGATGCAGAGGCAGGAATCAAACCTATCATAGCAGCTTTACTTAAGGAAGGGATGCTGGTGGAATCTCCCGATTCACCATGTAACACACCCTTATTTCCTGTTAAAAAAGCAAATGGAGAATGGCGTATGGTCCAAGATTTACAAGCTGTAAATGATGCAGTAATACCAAGGGCACCTACGGTGCCAGACCACTCACCATGTTGAATGATTTAAAACCTCAACAGAAGTATTTTACTGTAGTAGACATCAGCAATGCATTCTTTTCGATACCAATACACCCTGACAGCCAGTATTGGTTTGCATTCACATTTCAGGGGAAAAGGTATACATATACGTGACTACCACAGGGATATTGTGAAAGTCCAACAATATTCTCACAAGAAATGGCAAGCAACTTGGTGGGATTTACCCCACCAAGAGGCAGTCAGATTTTACTTTATGTTGATGACATCTTGCTGGCGGCCCCCACCCAGCAAGATTGTAAAGAAGATACCATATCGCTATTACGACCTTTAGCCACTGAAGGACATAAGGTAGACAAAAATAAACTGCAGCTTTGGAAAAAACAAGTCAAATACCTAGGATATGTGATATCCAAGGAAAGTAGAACATTAGATGAGGACAGAAAAGTAACAATTTTGCAAGCACCAAAACCCACTACCAAGAAGGAAATGATGTCCTTCCTGGGTACAACAAATTTTTGCCGGAGCTCGATTCCAAACTATGCCTTGGAATCTGCACCTCTGAATGACCTGATATATAAAAAGCCTATGGCAGCACAGGATTTGTTACAATGGACACCAGAGGCAGAATCTGCTTTCTGCAGACTGAAACAGTTAATAGCATCCTCATTAGTTCTAGGATTACCAAACTACCATAAACGTTTGTTCCAAACTGTAGATTGTAAGCAAGGTTATATGACATCAGTATTAACACAACAGCATGGGGACAAGCAATGCCCCATTGCTTACTATTCATCACAACTAGACCCAGTGGCACGGTCCTTAACCCACTGTGTAGAAGCAGTAGTTGCAGCTGCAATGGCAGTACAGGCTTCGGCCTCAGTAGTTTTATTCCACCCTCTCACTTTGAAAGTGCCTCATGCAGTCATGATTATTTTACTGCAAGAGAAGGTAGCATATCTTTCCCCTGCTAGACATCTTTCCTGTATGACTATATTGCTGAGCCAAACTCACATGACAATTGAACGATGCACGACTTTGAACCTTTCTACCTTGCTCCCAACCCCTGCAGGGGGCACACTACACCACTGCCTGCAGGTGATTGAGCAAAAGACACTACCTAGAAAAGATCTCTTGGATGTCACCTTGGATGATGCCGAGGTGACATACTACGTGGATGGTTCGTGCAAAAGGGGTCCTGCAGGACAGAACCTAGTAGAATATGCAGTAGTTTCTGACACTGAGATTATAGAAGCAAAACCTTTACCACACAACTTATCTGCACAGGCAGCAGAATTGATTGCCTTGACACGGGCATGTATCTTAGCAAAGGGTAAATGTGTAAACATTTTTACTGATAACCAGTACGCTTTTTCTACTGTACATGTTTTTGCACAACAGTGGAAAAACCGAGGAATGATAAAATCTACTGGCAAACCTATAAATCATGCACAGTTTATTTTAGATCTTTTAGAATCTATTCAGTTACCTCAGAAAGTAGCTATTTGTAAATGCACAGCTCACACCAAGCAACAAGATAGGATTTCAAAAAGTAATGCGAGAGCTGATACAGCTGCAAAACAAGCAGCTTCTGAAGTATTTCTTTTAAATGAGGAACTACAACCCTCTGAGATTTTAGACTTAGAAATGTTAAAAACAATGCAGACACTCACTACGCAAGCTGAAAAACAAAGATGGGTAAAACGAGGAGCAATTCTTGAAAAGGGGCTGTACATCTCTAAAGAAGGGAAACCGATACTACCATCTAATTTGTTTATATATGCAGCTTTGTTGAGCCATGGGCAGTGCCATGTCTCAACAGGGGAATGATACAGCTGGTGAACCAGGTGTTCACAACGTATGGATTTACAAACTACTCTAAAAAATTTTGTTTGATGTGCCAAATTTGTAACAAACATCATGCACAAGTGGTGTTAAAGCCCAAGCAAGGGAGTTTCCCTACACCACCATATCCATTTCACACTATATGTATGGATTTCATAGAATTGAACAAATGTGAAAATAATAAGTATTGTCTTGTCATTGTAGATATGTTTTCCAGATGGGTGGAAGCCTTTCCAACCAAAAATCCAGATGCGACTACGGTGGCAAAAGTTCTTGTCAAAGAAATCATCCCTAGATTTGGCATTCCGGAAAAGATCTACAGTGACAATGGTACACACTTTGTAAACCAAACCATACAGCAGTTAAGTAAGCATTTTGGTATTTCTTTAAGAAATCATTGTGCATACCATCTGCAATCTGCAGGGCTAGTTGAGAGGCATAATGGAATATTAAAGAATAAATTAAGAAAATTAATAGCTGAGACAGGAAAGAATTGGCTGTATTGTTTGCCCCTGGCACTGTTGAGCATGAGAACTGTTACAACTGCAAAAGGATTGACTCCTTTCGAAAAACTGTTTGGAAGGGTTTATTATACACCCCAGTGGAAACTTCTCATGCCTGCAGACCAGGAAGCTGACTATACACTAGCTGAATATATGAGAAATTTGTTGAATTCTAAACATCTGTTGCAGTCAAATTCTGTTTCAGATAAAGAACAAACCGAAACATCGGAAGTGGCAGTGATCCCAGGGGACTGGGTTTGGGTGAAAAATATTAAAAAGAGAAACTGGACATCACCAAGGTGGGAAGGTCCATACTAGGTGCTTCTTTCAACACCCACTGCAGTCAAAATTGCAGAGCGAGCTTTGTGGATCCACCTGATGCACTGCAAACTAGTTAAGAACTTTGAATTGGACAAAAATCTTACCTCTCCATCGGGACCCTCAGCACAAAGTCTGGCTACAAAGGGGGGTCAGATCAATAGGACTGATCTGTCTCAACCCCAGTGAAGAAACCATCAGTGCTGAAGGTCCTATTAGGGCAGAAAGTAAGAACACATGTCTGAAATAAAGATGACAGGATCCAGTAAGATCCAGATGTACCTATTCGGAAGAGTCGGAGAAAATAGGAATGCAGAACAACCATTTCCTCAGAAGTATTGCATAATCATCCTGTTGACTGTACTAGTGACAATAATCTTTTTGTTGTGGCCGTTCCTTTTCCCAGCCACACAAACTGAACTGAATAAACGTGGAGAGTTGCACGTAGAGTGGCACCCAAACTTCAACACTTACCAGGCAATCAAATATGTGTATGTTGAGACCTTCAATGTTTCGAATTGCTGGATTTGCACAGCTTTGCCAACAGCATACAGGGGGTTATTGTTAACTTCAGTCCCCCTAGGAGCCAGCAAGATCTGGGAAAATTTAGTCTATGATACATCAGATGTTATATCACAAGATAATGTAGCATTGCACTTGTCTGTTCGACAGAAGGGGACTGTGTGTTTTTACAAAAATGATAAAGTTCAGGTGGGTTGGAGCAATTGCAATGTGACTGTTCCCTATAGATGCTGCAATAAAACTGATAACACAGGTTCCTATTGCAACACAAGCTATGATTCATTTTTTGAACTGATGCATAGGACAACTGATGAAGTAAGACATAATGCTGACCTCTATAAACAACTGATTATAGTTGACAAAAAATGTTTCATCCAGAGCCAGGACATAGTAAAGTTACTACCAAAGTAGAAGACTGTTATTTTGTATGTGGTAGGAAAGCATACAAGTGGTTACCTGAGAATTGGTCCGGCAGTTGTTATTTGGGGTACCTGGTTCTGGCCATATGACACACAGCAGTTTTGCCTCAGGGGAAAATTTGAAATGTTCGATGAGAAATCAAGAACCCTTTCAATCCAGTAGGGCAAATCAATGCGGGCTGGAAAAACATCATGCTGTGGGCCTAGGGAAAAATGGATTGTTGCATATGGACTTGGGTGATACCATCATCTCGTGGACAGGTGTATTGCCAGCATATGGAGCAACGAAATCAATCTGGGAACTGAGAAAACTGTCTAAACTTCTCAAAATAATGAGCAATGCAACCTTTTCAGCTCTAGAATTGGTGACTGATGAACTGACTGCCATGAGAACTGTAGTGCTTCAAAACCGCATAGCTCTTGACTTCACCCTAGCGGTGAGAAGAGGTACTTGCGTGCTGTTCGTTTATTCCTGACCACAAACATGAGATAGACAATCACCTTGAGGTAATTCAGCAAGTGTCTGCTATGACCAAGCCAGGACCAAATCCATTGATGGACTTTTTCCAGAGATTGTTTGGGGGGTGGGGCAGTATCCTGATGAACATCCTGATCGCCATCTGTGTAGGAATGATCCTACTGATGGTATGTGTTTGCTGCTGCATCCCCAGCATGAAAAGACTGATTAAAGACTTTATAGACATGTCAGTTTCAGATACTTTATACCAAGGTGCTGAATTTGAAGAATTGTTGAAAAATTGAAAATGCTTTCATAAGTTTAAACTGAATGACTCTCTTAACTGCAAATCCTGAGTAGGAAGAGGTTAGGGGAAGAAAAAACTGTTTATGCCTATTTTGAAAGTAGAATAAAAGTATTAAAAGGGGGGAAATGTTAGAAAAATATGTATTAGTAATATGCTCTAGGTTCAAAAGGGTTAATGCATTTATTCTGTTCACACTACATGAATCTGCACAAGCTACTAAAGACATTCCCATCCTGTTATGTCATGAAAATATACGCAGCTATGATCTGCTTATGCTTTGGAAATTAACAGGAAAGCATTTAATTTTTGCTACTGTCATGAAAATAATAAGTATTTTATTTCTACTAGTGTCATGAGACTTAACAAAGAGTTATTGATTTTCTGCTTATGCCATGAGAAAGTACACAGCTGCTGAAGCTATTGATAATGAAAACAAAGGCTGCTTGAAAGTATAAACCGTAGTCAGCATTACTTGTACCTAAGCTAGAAATGTACCTTGAATCTAGGTAAAATGTAACACATATATATTAGAACTGCACAATTGAAGAATAGAAAGTTTGTAGTGGGCTAAAAATAAGCCCCAAGGCCAGGTTGTTTTTCTCAAATGTTTTTTGTAATCCAGTCATGTCAGCAGGAAATCTAAGTAACATTTTCTATGTAACACATAGTGAGTTTTAAATCTGAACATGTCAGCAGGAAATCTAAGTAACATTTTCTGTAGAACAATACAGAAAGCTGTGTCTAACTACGTCAGCAATAGAAGCAACATTTCTGTGTAACATGGAAAGAACTGTATAAAAGTAGCATACCGTTCACTAGTAATTTAGACAAATCCTGTATCTGCATGTTTTGTCTCCTTGCTGCAAGTAATAAAGGGTGCCATACTTGAACCTTACGTGAATTGGTCTTTGAAGTTTTTTCCTTTGACAGGGGCATTGGGTGCTGACTTGTCTAAACATCGGCTAAACTCTTGGCTAGGCTTATAAGGGCCTCAGGGCCAATAGTCTAGTAAGTTCCTATGATCCTATGAAGGTCTTTCCAGGATCTGCTGAATTTGTCTGCCACTACATTTTACTCGGGTCTATATTATATGAACGAAAGTTCATATAAGCGAACGCTCAATGAGCGAAAATCCCAGACATCGAAAGCAATATTGTGGGGGGCCGTGGCCCCCAACACCCCCCACTAAATATATATTCCAACTCCAAGATCGCATTATAATGAGGATAGGGCAAAAACTCCAGTCTTCACTGTACTGTGATCCCACAACATGCACCTCGATGTCTGGGAATTTCACTTATTAGAGCGTTCGCTTATATGAACTTTCGTTCATATAATATAGACCCATTTTACTCCTATGGTGATGTATGAGGCATTGGGGGATGTTGAAGAGCTAACTACCAAGCCATCATTTCCAAGTGGAATAGTTGGTATAACTTTGTACTCCCCCCATGTTTGTTTAAATACCACATTACTGTGGTATTGCCTGCAATTACCTGAGGCCCTCCTGGTTGCCAAAGATGATGTAAGGCTTTGAAAGCTTGAATCACAGTCAACATTTCTTTGACATTTATGTGGATTTGTCTGTCCAATGGACCTTCTACTTTTACACCAATAGAAACCTCACCCCAAGCAAAATCTGAGAAGTCTGTCAAGATTTATTGTTTTGGAATAGAAGAGAGAAAGAGAGTCCTGGATTGAAAGCCACATAATCCTTCTACCCCTGTACTTCTAGAGTTAGAAATCCCAAAACTGGAATTTGAAAATCTAGGGTGTGATGATGATGGGCCCACATGTATTTTAGGAATCTTTCTCATGTGTAACCTGGCAGGTGGTATCTTTGGGATCATATAAATCATAAGGCCTAGAATTCTGAGGAATTCTCTGGCTGAAGCCTAAGTCAGATGAGAAAAGTGTTGGAATGCTACTAGAAAAGTTTCAGCTTTGTCTTCAGGTAAAAAAGCTTTTCCCATGTGTCTATAAGGTGTGCTAAAAACACAATCCTGTGTGACGGAGTCAGGCAAAATTTCTGTATGTTTATCTGAAACCCCAGATGGGTTAAGAGGGATGAAACCTTTGTTAAGGACTCCTGGCATATGGAGAAAGATTCTGCACAAATCACCAAGTTGTCCATACCTCTCAACCTGTTAGCACATGAAATCTGGACAAAGCCAAAATAATGGGGGTCAAAGGTCCAAAAATAGGGACACATTTTAAATATTGCTCTTATAAATTTAGAAAGTTGCTAGAATAAGAAGACTTGTGTTGTCATGCATTTTCTGAAGGATATGAAATCTGAAACTCAAATGTCTGTCATTATTTAGTAACTTCAATCCTCAGTGATTTGTCAGAAAACCACAAATTTTATGAGAAACAGGACAAAAATATGAGGCAAAAATCTGGGCATTCTGTGAAAATCTGGACAGTTGAGAGGTATGAAGTTGTTTAAATAAAGAAAAAGGCAAATGCTTTGCAGTCTGCAGTGAGCCATCCTGGGAGCTAACATTCTTGGTACAGTAGATAGTCCAAAGGGTAATGCTAATTGATAATGTGACCCAGATACATAAAACCTTAGGAACCACCTGAATTTGTGTGCTATTGGAATGTGATGCTAAGCATCCTTGAGGTCTAATGCAACCATAATAGAGGGATCTGGTTCAAGGGCTAATGCTGACTGGAGTGTCAACATCTTGAATTTTGAAATTTCACATAAAGATTGAGAAAGGTGAGTTCTAAAACTGGTCTCAATCAGTGCTCCTCTTTTGGGACCCGAAACATTCTGTAATAAAAGCTCCTTCCTGAATGTTCTGTAAATGTTCTGCAGGAGCAGGTTCTGACACCTGCTTCTAACATCTTGGAGCACCTGAGGAAACAGGTCTATTTGGCTTGGAGGGTTGGGGAATCCCCATGAAAGGAAGAGGAGGAGGAGAATTTATCCATTGTCAGCCATAGCCCTCCTGAATCATCTTTAAAACCCTTTTGTATGAAATTATCTGATGCCAGGCCAAAGTAGTGAGGGACAGATGATTTGAAAGGGGAAGGTGGATGGGATAGGATGACAGGGAAAGGTGACCATGTCTCTGGCATAGTTGATCTGAAGTTGGTGTCTGACCCTTTTTGGAAAATGTCCTTTGGTGCCACTTTGGCTCACTGTCTTTGGGTTTGGGGTTGTTACCCTCCTGCTTTTTTCTCTTGGGTGCCTGCTTGTTATTAGTCAGAGTTCTCTGACTGCTCTGTCCTTTGAAAGGGGGAGAGGTTTTAGAAAGGCAGAAGCTTGGGACCTGAAAAATCCTAGAAACTCCATGCACTAATTTATCTCTGTCATCCCATTATTTGAATGCATGAACAGCAGCAGTCCCAAACAAAACTTCCCAGTCTAGAGGAGAACTCAGAATTTCTGACTTCAAGTCATCTGATTAGTTTTGGTTGCATACTCAAACAGATCTCATCAAAACAGTAGCTGAGTCAGAAGCCCTGAAAACAGTGACAGCACAATCATACACAGTTTTTAAAGCATGTATGAAAACTTGAGACAAGTTACATACAATCTGATTCACATAAGACCTACCTTCAGTGGTTAGGGAAGTAAAAAATTCTTCCAAGCTTTTAGCACATTTCAAAATTAACTCCCACATATAAACCTGATATAGTTCAGGATTCTGATAAGTAATAAGTTCTCTTTGCTATGGACACATATTTGTGACTCATTTTTAATTAGTTTATATGTTTCTATGCAGCTTCAATCAGTCCATTATGATTTTTGTATATTTATAATATTATACCCCCACAATAGTCAAGGTATACAAAATCTCAGTGGAGCGTTATGCTATAGAGATCTATTGTTTTTTAAGTGAGAGAAATATATGAAGCATTTGGGATATATTGACAGTCAATGCCAAAGACTAAAAGAGCTAATTAGTCAATGCCGCAAACAGCAGTGATTTGGCTTGTTATAATAAATAAAAATAAAAAAGCTGTGATGAAAGAAACGGCCGCTCAAGCTACTAAGGAAATATATTTTATTTTGTGAAGTGCTTTTCGTTTGCCTCCTTTGGCAAACTTCTTCAGACAATATCACATGATAAAACACAAACTTATATACACGTTGAAAGTAGTAATTATAACAAGCTGTTCCCAATTAACATAAATTAAATAATAAACCAGCATTTAAAATATTAAATATATTCAAAGTATCAAAAGATAAAACCAAATAACGAAATAAAATAAAATAAATAGTAACCACCAATAACCCTAAATAATAATGGGCGTTATAAAATGATGGAATGTTTATGTACACACCATAATAAAAACGTTAGTGCTTAAATATATTTACCCCAAGCAATCATCTTTTCAAACTCAACAATTTAAGAATACTGGAAATTGAACAATGTTCATTCAACCCAGGATAATGGTATGCGTTTAACCTAATTTGCCACAGTAACTCATGTTCCTCCAGCCTAAATTGTGTTGGACCACTCCTAATGTCATAACTAATCTGGTCAATGACCATGAACTTAAATGAATGTTTAGGACAGAAAGATACATGCTTAGCTAACGCATTATCTAACTTTGCTTTTTTATCGCATAAATATGTTCGTACATGCGTTCACGGAGTCTTCGCTCCGTCTTGCCCACATAAAAGGCTGAACAGTTCTGGCATAGAGCTAAATAAACTATCATAGTTGAATTACAATTAGCTCTACACTTTAAATTGAACTGTCTATTGTGTATACTGAACCTATTAGATTCAATAACATATTTACAATAATTGCACGCCTGGCATTTATACATGCCTAAAGTCCCTCGCCGCAATCCTCGTTGATACTCAAACATTGTTTTTAAGTTGTTTGCTTTCCTATATGTAACTTGAGGAAAATGGCCCAATTTCGTGAATATGTTAGAATCAATTTTAAACAAATCCCAATTTTTCTTAATAATGTTCCAACATATAGTGCTGTCATTATTGAACGTAGTGATAAATCTAGGGCTTTGTATAATATCCTGAGTAACAGTGTGCTGACCCGTTAAATATGTGTCATCGTTTATGTCTACAATCTGGTAAATCTTCTACATCTGTGTTAGCTCCGCTGGCCTTTGTTAACTTAAAAACAATGTTTGAGTATCAACGAGGATTGCGGCCAAGGACTTTAGGCACATATAAATGCCAGGCGTGCAATTATTGTAAATATGTTATTGAATCTAATAGGTTCAGTATACACAACAGACAGTTCAATTTAAAGTGTAGAGCTAATTGTAATTCAACTTTGATAGTTTATTTAGCTCTATGCCAGAACTGTTCAGCCTTTTATGTGGGCAAGACGGAGCGAAGACTCCATGATCGCATGTACGAACATATTTGTGCGATAAAAAAGGCGAAGTTAGATAATGCATTAGCTAAGCATGTATCTTTCTGTCCTGAACATTCATTTAAGTTCATGGTCATTGACCAGATTAGTTATGACATTAGGGGTGGTCCAACACAATTTAGGCTGGAGGAACATGAGTTACTGTGGCAAATTAGGTTAAATGCATACCATTATCCCGGGTTGAATGAACATTGTTCAATTTCCAGTATTCTTAAATTGTTGAGTTTGAAAAGATGATTGCTTGGGGTAAATATATTTAAGCACTAACGTTTTTATTATGGTGTGTACATAAACATTCCATCATTTTATAGCGCCCATTATTATTTAGGGTTATTGTTGGTTACTATTTATTTTATTTCGTTATTTGGTTTTATCTTTTACTACTACACGAAAACTGCCAGACAAACTATTAAAATAAAAACCTCGATGGAAGCTGCAGCAGGCGTAGTAGAATAAATCCAGTAGTCAAGCGATAGCTGTGAAAGCTGTTATGTTAGCACTTTATTAAACAAGAACTTTCGGTAGGTTAATAACCCACCTTCCTCAGACAAAACAGTTACTAAAAAGGAATAGGGAGTTTAAATACACTTGTCCCTCCCAGTTAATCACAGTTTAATTGATTTCCATCTTCAATTAAATAAATTCCTTTTAACCATTTGTGTGCATTACAAATAAAAACAATTTTTTGTGTATTAATAAAAACACTATTCTTAAAAACATCTTTTGATACTTTGAATATATTTAATATTTTAAATGCTGGTTTATTATTTAATTTATGATAATTGGGAACAGCTTGTTATAATTGTTACTTTCAACATGTATATAAGTTTGTGTTTTATCATGTGATATTGTCTGAAGAAGTTTGCCAAAGGAGGCAAATGAAAAGCGCTTCACAAAATAAAATATATTTCCTTAGTAGCTTGAGTGGCCGTTTCTTTCATCACAGCTTTTTTATTTTTACTTGGTTGTTATAATAAATGATTGATCTTCAGACACCAGTGATATTAAGCTTAAAATTAGGATTCAGCAATTTACTAAATAGACATGGACTTAAGTTTCTTTTTGGATTGGTTGATATATTTTTATATTTATATTGCAGTTCCAATTGGTGCAGTTGAACAATTTTTGATTGGATAGACTGAAGAAGGAGAACATACTAAGGCTTTCCTTTTATTGGATGTAATAGCATACTATTGTTGCGGATTGGCCCAAGTCTTTGTTGATTGTTTTTGATAGCAGCACAAATTGGATTAGACAAACTCTAACTATGAATCTAAAGTCTATTTGCCAACGTAAGAATATTTCTTGATATTATATTGTTAGTATGTATATTTGGCTCCAGTATTATTTGATGCCCAGTGATTGGCTCACGTTTTTGCTACATTTGTTACATTTAGGTAGTCACATAAAGATTAAACAAAGATTAATGGAGCCTATGCTGCAAACAGCAGTGTTTTGGCTGGTTATAGTAAATGATAGATCTTTAAGATTAGGCAATTTACATAATAGGCATACCATTATGTTTCACTGACATTTTTGTATCATAGTTTTGATTCATCCAGTTGAACAATTTTTGATTGGACAGAACGATGAAGGAGAACATACTAACTTAGGCACTCCTTCTATTAGATGCAATAGCACATTATGATTGTTGATTGGACAAAGTTTTAGTTGACCTTTGTGGCTCTGAAAGCAGCACAAGTTTGATTCAGACAAAGTATAATTATGAATTAAAGGCTTATCTGCCAACATAACATATCTAGTCATTACATGGCCATCACTGTCATATTAATATGTTTTTGTCTGATCTGACCAGTATACTATAACATAATTCTATTGTGCTTCTTGAACGAATTTTGATTTGAAGTGTTATTATGACAGTTTTATGAATCTAAAGAAGAAACTCATTTTAAAGAGATATTGTTTTTATAGCTGTGCATAGACTAATCTCATGCTAAGCATTATTATTTGGTCTAATATTATTTTATACCCAATGATCAGCCTTTCCTATTATCGTCATGTTTTGAAAGCTGCACAAATTAGGTTTAAATAGGTTTTAGTAGCGGTTTATTTGTTATTGCAAGATGTATTGTTATTTTTCATTTTTATATCATCTCTTATATAGGTTCATAGGTTGGTACTAGGCTATCAGCCCTAGGTCCTATACAAGCATAGCCATAACAATTCCCTGGCTATTTCTTCCCGCACTATTTACTTCCCTGGACCCCTGTCTAGCAGGGCGACTGACATGATCCCTGGGGTGAATTTCCTTTCTCCCATCCAATCATCAAGGTTCCTTTTGAAGAGAGCCAAAGAGGCACTCTGCTTGACATGTATGGGCAATCTATTCCAGAGTCTGGGGAGTCTCTAGGTCAGGAACCTATCCCTCCGGCATGTTTTGTTTATTGTGATGACAAGGTTTAGATCCCTGGAGTGTGTGGCTCTGAGGGATTGGGATTTCTTTAAATGTAGCATGTCCCACAGCTCTGGGTTTGACATGGCCTAGTATGTTAAGCAGAGATCACCTCTGAGTAGACGATATGCGACAGAGTATAGCTTTTTTTTATTACAGTTTTTTATTACAGTTATTGAAGAGACATTAACCTCTATATGGACTCTATCATTGATTGGTCTATGTATTTTTAATGAAGTTTTGATTGGTGTTTAAGACAACCTTGATTGGATGTATTATAGCAGATGAATCTGTTAGAGCTTGTCAATTTTCCAAGAAATCTATTGGGTGAAGCACTGACTTAGCATCTATGATTGGATAAATGCTAAGTTAACATATCTATAGTCACAAAAAAGTCCAAATTACATATACTTATAGATTTAAGATTCTTTATATACACCAAATCTTTGATAGCATTCAATATTGGACTATGATACTCATTGCAATAGATTTTATAAAAATCAGATATTTAATAAATTAGTTTATATATGCCAAAACATCGGATCAATGACACAGGTATATTTAATGTCATTATGCAATAAGAATTTAAAATATCTGTTCAGTAATGCTGATCGCCAAGTGACTGATTTATCAAGTTACAAGATTATTTTCATTTTTTGATGGTAATTAGTATTGTTATATATTTCATGAAAACAAGATGTTTTAAAAATGATTAGATAACTATAAGATGTTTTAATCTATAGTAGGTTAGTTTTTGATATTTACATAATGTTTATGGACCAATGAATTCCAATAAAGGACCTGTTAAGAAAGAACTATGATTGTATGTTACATTAAGTGACAAATCAGAAGAGGAGGTTTTTATTAACCTTAGGATTGGTCTATTTTTCTAGATACCACATTTCATTGGTTGTTTATTTTAATTTAAATGCAATAGCGAGGATGTGTTAACATGATCTGAAGAAGGCTTAGGCTGAAAGCGCTTATCACCTAGCTGTCATTTTTATTTTTGGAATAAAGGAGTTTAATGTGCATATTTTTGTCATTATTTCTGCTATTGGGCAGACAGCGATACCTCCTTTCCGTGGTGGATTAGCCTTGCTGTTCTGATTCACCTCAGAATTTCTGACTTTAAGTCATCTGAATAGTTTTGGTTACATAGTCAAACAGATCTCATCAAAATAGTAGATGAGTCAGAAGCCCTGGAAAGAGTGTCAGCACAATCATACACACTTTTTAAGGCATGTTTGAAAACCTGAGACAAGTTGCACACAATCTGATTCACATAAGACCTACCTTCAGGGGTCAGGGAAATAAAAAATTCTTCCAAGCTTTTAGCACATTTCAAAATGAACTCCCACATATAACCCTGATATAGTTCAGGATTCTGAAGGCTAATGAGGCAGAAAAAAATATCTCTTACTCTGTCTGCCCAACCACCTTCCCTCCGTATCCCCAGAAACTGGGTTGGAGGAAGGAAGGCACTTTTTCACCGCTTGAGTTGTAGGAGTAATGGCAGTAAGATCAGCTGTAAGATAAGAATAAAGAAATGTATTTGGATGTGAAACTCTATACAATGTATCTGCTTTCTAAGAATGTATGGGTTAGAATCAGGAGTATTACAGGCAGTTTTTAATGTGCCCTTCAAAGCAAGCCAAATAGGAGGAATTGGTGGAAGAAATGGGATCTCTTGTTCAAGTAAAACATATCTTCCCTGCTCTGGGGTAAAATCTGTCTGTTCCCAAGCAAGTATGTCCATCAGTCTGAAAATAGTCTCAGAAAATGAGAATGTTTCTGTTGGTACCACTTTGGCTCACTGTTCCTTGAACCATAGATTTGGGCTATAGAATCTTATGGTGAGTAAATCATGTTTTTATCAGCATCTGATTAATCTGAAAATTCAACCTCTTCCTTATAAAGAGGAGTAGCAGTATTAGAGGGCAAATAGCATCCAGAGTTGACTGACTTTAATAAACTCCTGGTTTGGGTAATAACATCATTTTACAGACAGGAGCCATTTCTTTATTTTAATATGATTAACTTTATGTTTCTTTTTTCTAGGCACATCTCTAAGGGCTGAATGGCTAGGGAGCTGAGTATCATCTCAAACAAAAGGTCTGTTTCTTTGGATGCCTTGACAATATCCTCATGAAGTATCTCCTATTAGAGACACAGCTGGCTCATCAAGCACCTGGAGCCATTTCTAGATTTGGTGCCTCTTCAGGATAAAAAAAAAATGTTTGTGATCTCACTTGGTACTCGTGAAATGCAGGAACAAATCAGGTCCCATTTCTACAATTCACCCCTGCCCCTCCTTCCACAGCTGAGAGTAAGAAAACAAGGTCTCCTTAATCTGTAATAAAATGCTTGCTACATTTCTAACAAGTAGTTGCTACAGTTTATGCACATGGAACACAGAGCATGAAAGTACTTGTTATTAAAAAAAATTCAGTTTAAACTGTAGCAAACTCTGTTTATACCATATACAGAGTGCTATAGCAATTGAATTAATCGTAACAAAAAAGGAAAAGAAAAAACATAATTTTTTCCTTTTAAACTGTTGCCACAGCACTTGGATTTGCCTCAAAAAAGAAAGAAACAAAAATTATATTTCTTGTTTTTTTAAACTGTAGCAAACTCCTACAGTTAGACCCCACAATGAGCACAACATTGCTCATCTCTGACCGATTGTCCAATTGCTTCCTCTAACACTTTGCACCTAGAGCATATTCCCCATTTGGCCCACTCTTGCTATACTACAGTCTCCTGTACACAAATTGGATGGTTTTCCTTTGCTCAAACAAAGCACTGGAACATTCATAGAGGATGTGTCTGACCCCTGGTCTTAAGTGGATGGCAAGTCTGTACCAGAAGGATTCTGAGACAAAGGTAAGTGGTTTGAGGAACTGGCAGTGGCCACTGCAGTGAACACATCGACTCATGTTTCAATTGTTTTAGGTGCATTAGGAGAAGGACTAGCAAGACTGGAGTAAGTATCAATGCTGTAGCCAGGGAAGAAGCCCAATTGCTGGTAAGGTATGCTTAAAGGAGTCTGTTGGAAAGTAAGTTGTCACTAGCAAGCTTAAACAGCATACAACTCTTCCATTCCACTCAGATTTATTCTACAACAAAGTAGCACAAGCAGCAGACAAGAATTACATATCAAAAGACAAACTGAATTAAATAATCTGTTCTGTAAAATAGCATAAAACCTAAGTATATATAATACCATTATGCTTCAGGAAAAGTAATTTCTAACTGTCCAAAACCCAATAAAAATAGAACACACTTAAATATAGCCCTAGGGCACTATATATGCACCAAATCCTAGAATGCAATCTCTATAGAGACAATGGTAAGCCTTCTTGAAAGCTAGTATTCTTAGCATAGCCCTGTTTACCACAAAAAAAAAAGCATATAAATTATATGCGTGGAAGAGGTCCCAAAAAGTTGTCTTATCTGTCTGACAGGAGGCCTTGGGCACCTTCTGCACTGGAGAAGTCTCAGAGATGCATCTGCAGAAGACTGGAAGAAAATACAGAAGATTTTCAGTCACTCGGGATACTTTTATACTTTCCTCCAAAATGTGTGTGTGTGTGTGGGGGGGGGGGGGTAAGCTGCAAGATACCACAGCAATTTTATGACAGGATGAGAAAAACTGAAGAGAGATAAAAAAAATAAAGATATATAAAATGAGAAATGGTATAGAAAGAAGTATAGAAACATTGTTCTGTCTGAGAAAAGCTAAGAGAAAGGAAGTGAAAACATAAAAAAAGAAAAGCAGCAAAATGATACTCCCAGTATGTGCTACGTAATGTAACATTATTACAAACAAACAGGGAAAGCAGGCCAGACACACTCAGAAGGAAGAAGTCACAGTTCACAAGTGTGGGAGATGCTTGATGAGCAGCCTGTGTACAAGCTGGCTGTAGGAAGGAGTATACCAGAAGAAGATAGGCATATTATTCTATGGCACTGCCTAAGAGGTAACATCTGGTTCAAACTATGGGCCAAAAATGAAGCACTCAACAGAAAATAAAAAGTGATGCTTGCAAGCTTTCACCCAGGCTGTACTATTCCATGCATAGGCTGGTCACACTGTGTATCAGACATAGGCTAGCCAAGTTACATAGTACAGAGGGTAGGGCACAGTTATGATCAGATGCACAGGAGGGAGGGCTGCAATGACAAGTGCCATCTACAAGCAAGTGTGTGTTGCATTAGTACATTGGAACATAAGTGTGTGCTCTGGGTGCCAGATCTGTGGGGTTGGGTGGGGTGGCGTGGGTAAACTAGCCTTGGAGGAGGAGGTGCTGTTGCTGTTGCTCCTGTGTTTGTGTGTGTGTAGGTGGACCTTGTGAAAGTCTGATTGCTTGTGTGCTAGGACACAGCATCAGCAGATGTTGCAGCACTGTTGTGGGATGTGACAGACAGGTCCAGGTACCCACATGAGATGTGTGTGTGCAGATCATGCATGTACCCATCCACAGGAGCATCTTCTTCTAGGAGGGTCAAAGGCATGACCTTGACCATGTCAAGAGGATGTCAGTGTTAACAGTGGCCCATATAATGAATTGATTTGATACGAGCACCGTACCTACATGGACACCCACATTGCAAGGTATTTCCCTCAACAATGGACAGTAGAGCAGAGGTGGTAGCACTGTGTCCCTTGCTGTGGCCTCCCCCTTCCATGGCAATCCTCGCCACCGGAGATGGAGATAGACATATGCAGCTATTAGACACATTCCATGCTAGTGTTCACACCCTAACACCATGATGTCATATCACCAGTTTGTGCACTAGAACATGGTGACAATGCAACTAGTCACTTTAAGAAGCTGCCTGATGTTGCACATCACATGCTGAAAAAGAAAACATATATGACTGCAAGGTCACCATAGTTTTCTAGAATTTGACTTGGCAAATGGCTATAGCATTGAGGGATATCAATGTTGGGAAGACTCCCCAGTGGTGCAGCAAAGAAAGTAAATCTTATTTGTATTTTTGCATAGAGACAACTGGGAGCACCTCAATGGGGACTCTTAGGAGGGTCTACAGTATAAACTGCTGGTGTCTGCAGCCACTGGCATACCACTCTCTAGTGAACAGTGCTGCCACCTTTACAGTGACCCAGTGAGGTCCCATCGTGATCGTCTTAGTCAGTGGGAAGAAAAGATCAGAGCAAGAACACCTGAGATGTATTATTACTACTTCTACTAGCTACTTACTCAGCAAATTATATTCTACCTTTTCAAGTTTTGAAGTTCAGGAGGCTATTATGGAAAACACTCTTCTGTATTAGAAGAGAACGGAGAGGCCCTCCTGGTGAAGAGATGGGTATGTTTATTTCTTACATTTATTTTCAATAAATTTAAAATGTAGATGCTAGCACTTCTGCACACTGTTAGAGTACATCCGTGTAGAGGTGTTATTGCTTAGCTTCAGGACTGCCTATGTAGTTCAACTGCATTTCATTCTGCATATTTTATGTAGATATGCATTTCATGAACATAACAACTGACGTTTGCATTGACAGTTGCCATGTGACATGGTAAGTATAACATTTTACTTATGTTACATGTGTTACTAAGGAAATACAAATCATCACACTGCTTGCAATGTTCTTCATACATCTACAAGTAGGACAGAGGAATTCTAATATGAGAAAGGCCTATGCACAACATGGGAATGGTAGACAGATAGATGAAAGACCTGACAAGTGTAGCTATATGCACTAACTCTAGACAATACATAATACCTGGGCTTGTGTACATCCTTTGTGTAGCTTATGAAGGACATGCCTATGTAGTGATGGGGGGGTCAGAATGGGGGGGGGGTCATCTGGGATGGACTTTGATATACTTGTATTTCAATTATAGTGGGTCATTGGTTTGAGGTGCATGTCATTGTTAGGTCATGGACAAATAACTATTTGCTTTGTACACCCATGGCCATACAGTTTTCACATGCATATGACAGCCATGTAGCTATTGTTATTGGGTTCATAATACATGCACAACTTTGTATCTGAATGTGTCATTTTCAAGAACATTGCTAGATAACACTATGTCATAAGTTGCTTTTTGGTGAGCCAAGGCAGCAACATACATAAAGAGCTCATACCTTTGTAGGCACAAGTACCTCTCAACTGTACAGATTTTCGGCTCATATTTTTGGCCTGTTCCTCTTTTTTTCCTGGCAAATCACTGGAATGATGTCAGGATTGAAGTCACTAAATAATGACATACATTTGAGTTTCAGACTTCAAATCTTTCAGAAAATGTATATTAAAGCAAATCCTTTTACTCCAGCAACTTCTAAGTTTATAAGAGCAATATTTAAAATATGTCCCTATTTGTACCCCCCATTTTGACAAGCTTTGTCCAGATTTTTTTGCATTAACAGGTTGAGAGGTATTTGCGCTCATGTCCTACAGCACACCTGAACACAGAGCAGTTAATGCTACTTGTGTCACTTCTGACCTGTTCAAGCTGGATCATGGTCAAATGAGGCCCTAGGTAGTGTAATCGAACGGGCCCCCAGCCATTCCAGTACCCCATTACTTGGCTATCTCATCCCACTTAGTGCGATACTATTTTCTTCTCTGCTTTCACAAAGGTCAGAGAAATTTGGATTTCATTTAAAAATTGTATTTCAGGTTTTACAGCAAAACTACTGACGACATTTCCTAAAAAAAAAAAAAAAAAAAACGCACAGTGAAAACTAAATTAGCATGAGAAACAGTAAACCTCCCTTACCTTGAAACTTACATTTATTGAAAGTTCATCTGACAAACCATTAAATTATAAGAGATATGATGGGATTCATAATCTAATAGTATATAGAATAACACTATCTGAAGTGTGTATGGATCTCACAGTCAAATATCCTATTGTGAAGCACTAATTAGTGGCTCTGTAAAGGGTGCAGATATTCAAAAGATAATGTGCAATGCATTTGCTAACAGCCTAAGACAGCCCACTGGACAGAAATGCCCCTTTTACTGGCAGCCCAAAAACACTGTTTGGTGAAGTGACCTAGTCAGGAAAAAAACACAGTAGATAAATGAAGGCTAGGGGAATCAAACCCTGCAGTGCAGGAAACAGTTCATTAACAGCTCACAGTCTTACAAATCTGAACTGTCAAAAAAAACATTGAAATAGCCTAACAGTGCATTTCCTACCCACGTACCTGCAAAAAAAGAAAGTTGAATTAAAAATGCATTGAGTTAAAATATTAAATTAATCTTGTAGACGTCCTGTTTAGTTTATTGACACACCAATAATAAATTCACTGTCAGTAGTCAACAAAACAAGTAAACCAAGGATTGTCCTGAAAGAACATGGCTCATATGATGATGCTTCTGTTTACTACAATCAACACCTTCCTATGTTCTTTATACATACACATACACATATATACCAATGTGGCCATCCATTGCAGTTATTCAGTTAAGCAGTAATAACTTTCTAATAACATTCCTTTAGAACAAGAACACTCATCTACTTGCTGAACCGAATAAACTACTGGAAATTTCAACAAGGTGTCTTTTGTTCCTCCCACAGGGAAGGTATCAGAGAGAGACAGCCTCCTAGATCTGCTAGCTAAAGCGATTTTACCTGGATTAATCCTTTATATTTTGTTTTATGTTTAAATGTGTGGTATATGACAAGTTCAGCCAGCTGTATGACTGTGTGTTTTTCATAGGTAGGGCCATAATACCCAAAAAAATGCATGGTAGGAAACATTTCTTCATGTTGCAGACTAAAGTTTTGGAGATATGGTCAGCATATATCTGTTAAATGGATGCTAAAAACACAAAAAGCAATGACATTTTCCTGATATACCAACTAAAAATGACAAAAAAACAGCATAGGAAGTCTAGTTTAAGACATAGCAGAAGCTGTAGCCTATCATGGTACTCAGAAGGTGAACAAAATTTTGGTATGGCAATATGCTAAGAATCTAATGATGGTGAGGAGAAAACGTAAAATGGCAGAGAAGAAATCTGCAAAATGGAACATATTTCCATACAGTCAGAGTAGAAGCATGCTGGACTAAAAATACAAAACAAAACAAACAAAAAAACAAACATAAAACAAACAGCTTATAAATGATGAAATGAAGGGGTGCCAAGGAAATAAATGGGACCTAATAACTAAACAACAAGCAAACTGACAGAAGATATACAAGCCAACAGCAACTTCGGTGCTGGCAAACTGATGGATAAGCTTTCATTATACAGTAGAAGAAAACTGCTCATCTCTATGCCATGGAATATTTTTAAGATATTCAAACAATTATACAAAGCAAGCAAAATGAATTAGAATCACAGTAAAGTCAGTGACTGGTTGTGAAAGTTAGCAACAATAACCCATCTTAACAAGTGCCATGTTCTTCAGTGTGAGAAGCCCAATAAAATATCTGTTTGTCCGACAAGTCTACCCAGCACTGGGAAGAGGAGGAGAGGGGGTGTGATGTTGAAGGCTGTGAGTGTTATGATTATGGCTGGAGTTGAAAGACACAAGTCATCTTCCAGTTTAGAACTGTGAGCTATCATCATCAGCACAGCTTGCTAAGAACTGGACACTTTTCAGGTCCATAATGTCTACCCTGTATTTTTATGCAGTCAAAACTTTTGGAAAGCTATCTACAACATTTCTAAATGGCAGTATCATTTGTTAGATGCCCCTAAAATACTCTGAGCTGTTGCAGCAGTATAAACTAAACATATATATGGCAAGATGGTTAACAAGGGCTGTGGCAGAGGTGATAATCACAGATTTGTTCTTATGCTTTAACTTGTATCTATCTTAGCAATTAAGTACTGGTTTAAAATGTGCGTCTCAGTAGTTTCCATTCCAGATGTGCAGTCAGGAGTCATGCGAAGAAAACTGGAACATATAGTAAAATGACACTAGTTAGCACTCCCAACCCTCTACTCAAATCAGTGAAGTGTCTTAACATTGGCTATGGTAGTTAAACGGTGTCTGAATTCAGTACATCTTACAGTGAGATCCTCCAGGATAGAGAGTCACACTTGCACTGGATTCTAAATATGTGTAAAAAAAATGTTATTTCTGAAAGAAATGCAAAAGTAAACATTATTGAATTCTGCACAACATGTAAAGATCCATAGTCCCATGGCAAAACATTTTCTGTGGGGTACTAAAACTAGTGACAAGCATATTTAAATTCCACAGCAGGGTTTTGTCCTCATTGATGTGATTTAAAGACAACAAGCAATGCAACGGTCCAATCTGCAATGTATTTTATCAAGTCTGTTGTTCACAGAAACATTAACAGCAAGATAACCATTAACATGGCATATTCAGGTGAAACACAAAATGTTAGTGCCTAAAAAAATATGTTCTAAGCCACTGCAAGCCAACTATTTCTCATCAGAATGCCTTCTGTAATATGCCCACAACAAAAGTAAGCACAGCCTTCTAAGTCACTACTGGTCAGTACTACATCTGCTGGAGACAGATCTAATTTGTCCATCACTCAAACTGTCTTTTATGTATTCACAGCTAGAAAGTAAAGCACAGTTTTGTCAATGACAGTCAAAGTCCAAAACCACTCAGACATCCATCAGTGTGTGCATATGGTGTACATGGGGCATAGTTAATGGGAGGAATGTTGCAAACACATGTGCATGAATGCCCCATGCATTTGCTGAAAAATAATTGTACTATTATTTTAAGAGCTGCAGTGTATATTCTCTAGATCATGGGGTATTACAGAGACAAAATAACATCTTATAAAATGAAATGGGCATCCCATATTAACATTGATGACAGCAAGAGAAAATGCAGTATTTCAGTAAGAGTTTTTTTTTGGTTTAAAATTAAGGTCTTGGAGTCAGCTTGCCACCAGAGATGTAACAGTTTATCTCATAGCACTTTAAGCCCCATCATTTGGCATGCAGGTACCTTATTTATAGAATAGACAGTGCAATGCATGGAGGGAAATTTAGCCTACTAATGAGACTCATAGCTACTGCAGTTGAGACTGGGAGTAAGAATACAGTTAAAGTGATTTATGCTTTCTGGTACCTTTACTTCACTGTCTCTGGGGCCAATAAAGAGCAGCCTTGGGTCACATGGGCCACATGCAACCCCTGTGCTGCAGGTTAACTGCACCTGCATTAAATAAAAAAAAATATGCTTGTAGAGCCCAAAAGAATATCTGGCATGCAGTCATGCATATAACTGAGAAAGGAAATGTGAACATTATTGTCATACTATGGCATCTGGTGGAAGCTCTCACTTAGATTCGCTGCTGTTGAGCTGTGATGGTGCTTAATAAGGCCAGGTATTTCTGTTAAAATTCCTGTTCCAGATCAGACTGAGGTATCTCTAATCAGTCTCCATGCTAATGGTTAAGTGGTAAATTTGTAAAATGTTTGCATGTGGCACCAGTGACCCAAGTCTGAATGTCTCTCTAAGGGGATTTTAATACAGAATGTCAACAATGTTGTACAAGTCCTTTATCTGGTAGGTATTCCTTGTGTGGCTTGAATGCAAGAACGCTTGCGTTCCCTTGAGACCAGAGGTCTTGCACCATATACTTCAGGGAATCACCTTAAAGGCATAGGCCAGAAAGAAAAAAGCCTTTTGATTGCTATATTAAGGCAGTTACCCTAGCTATACCATCAATGTCCCTTACAAGGGTAAGAATGAGAAAGAGGGCTATAAGCATGGAATGGTCAATGTTTGCTCATTAGCTGACATGGCAAGAGAAGAAATTGTTTGCCCAAAACTTCATTGTCATGAATGAGAACCATGTCAAATATCTTATGAGAATAATATTGCAAATATTTCTACTTATCTCATTACAGCCAGTTGACAACTCCAGGTATTGCTGTAGTTACATCCTACTGGCACCTCTAGGTGGCAAATATTGATTGTTCATATTTGCATTAATAATTCCAGAGCCATACCACATGCAAAGTAGTGAAAGATTTCATCCTAAATTTTACACAGCAGCAGACATAACTGTATTGATATTTGACCTCTGTCTAGTGTAGATAAAGATCAATTAATTGTTGTTCTTACAAAAGTTATTTATATTGTCATAAATGTAATTTCTTTCTAAATATCCCAGCAACCAAGTAGCTCAGACAGAATTGCTTAGCCTCATTTGAACGCTATCAGCTGGGTGAACAAAATGTTGCTGATAGTATGTGTGTAACTTGAATGGTTGCTGAGATATCATAACTTATTTACAAAATACTAAAACTTAATAGTTACTGGCTGTGTTTACTATGACTTATAAAATCCTGTTTAATACATAGACCCTAAGAATACTACCTCTATAAAAACAGTTTGTGCTGATTTATACTTTTTATTAACCCTATGATTCCACAGATATGAGCATTTGTTTGACATGTAAGGATAATAATATTGTTATATCAAAATGCTTAGACTCCACCCATTGGACATTATAGTACAAACTTCCAGAACTCCATTGTTGGGAATGAGTTATTTACATATTGTCTATACATGCAAAGTATAATATATTTTGTCTCTTCTTTTTAGGCCCCTGCAAAAACAGTAGTAGTAAATTGTTATTTATTTGTTACTCAGAGAGGAGCACTGATCTACAAGAAAATAGAGGCTGAGGGAGTCAAACCCTGGACTATAGAAAACAGTTCATGAGCAGCTCATGGCTTTAAGCATGTGTGCTAGCTGTTAGACTAATACTACAATGGTCTGTAAGACAGTGGAATAATTGTCTGCAGTAGACTGCCAGTATAATTATGATTGATAATTTCAAGTATATTCAGAAGTAACCTGGCTCTGTAGTGCAGCGGATGGAGCGTTGGTTGCAACGCAGGTTGGATTAGTGGCTCCAGCACTGGAGGAGACAAGCAGGAAAGGGAAGGAGTGAAGGTGTAGTCCACCTGACTGCCCTGAGAGTTGTTGTCTCGACTTTCATACATTCTAAGGATAGACCATCACCTGAGATTTCTTCCATGTACTGGAAATAATTTAAAGGTTGTTAACAAGTACTACTTAAAAGTACAACAAAATGACCTTTGAGTTGCTACATTTTGTGAAACTCACAGGAAGAAACCATTAATCACAACTGCAAGTGGTTAAAACTTTCTCAGATGATATAAGAATGTCATTTGGTCTTGATAAATGTGCGAAAGCAAAATTTAAAGCAGGGGAAGCTGCAGCACCAAGAGCTGATGAAGGATTGGCAATAAAACATGAAGAAATGTGAATAAAACTCCGTAAATAGTACTTCAGAATACTAAAACTAATATTAAAAACAGCCCTGACATCTAGGAACAAAGTCCAAGCTACGAACCTGTTTGTTCTTGCTGTTCTAACTTACATTGTTGGTGTGACTGACTGACTGACCCCAAAAGGTATTGGATCAGTTGGACAAGAAAACAAGAAAAATGCTTCACACTTATCAAATGATATATAAAAATCAGTTTATACCAAGATCATATATTCCTCGTTCTGAAGGAGGTATGGGCCTCTTCAAAACTTATTGCAGGAAAATATGTGTGATTGTGGGACTGCAGGAATAGATGTTTAATCGTGGGACTGCATACATATCTGATAACCTCACCAAATCCAAACATAGTGAAAGTTTTAAAACATGAGGAGAAGTCATTTTGGATGACTGCCCTGCTTAGTTTAGCAGAAGCATATTGGTGTCAAGCAGGAATGGAAATCAAATTAGAAGTAGCCAAAAATCAGGCAGTAACTGAATGTGCAAAAAACAAAAGAAATAATATAAGGAGAAGGATCAGATGTGAAGACAAGAAATGTGGGAATGGTATAAATATTATGGCAGGTACAGAAGACTCCTGGAACAACCTCATGTCAATCAGGATTTGACCCAGGAATGGTTAAGGAGAGGTGAATTTAAACCAAAAGATGAAAAGTTAATATTGGTGGCTCAGGATAGTGGATTACATACATGTTTGTTTATAAAGGCCATGGAATATGTTGGAGAAACAGAGAAATGAAGGTTCTGTAAAACAGAACTGGAAACAGTCACAAATCTTGTTGCTAGGTGTGATACAGTAATGGCATACGGCCTGTATACCGAAAGGCATAATAATGTAGCAAGACTACTGCATTGGGGATTGTGCAAACGTTTCAAAACTAAAGTAGCTGATAAGCTTTGGAACGATGAACCACAAAGCATTATAGAGAATGATATCGTTTATATCACATGGGATCACCAGTTATCAACAGTTCAGAAAATAGATGAGAGAAAACTAGATATAGTAGTCCATGAAAAGAAGACAAAAGTTGCATTGATCATTGAAATTGCTACATCCATTGATTACAGTGTCTTACATACAGAGTGACACAATGTTATAAAGTAATTGAATTGTCAGGCAGAAATGAGAACAGTGTGGAGGAAAGATACCCAGACAGTTCCAATATTATTAGGAGCAATGATCCTCATAAAAAAATTAGTCATATTTAGATATGCTACATGTAACTCTGTACAACTTGCATAGACAACCTATAAATGGTTAATCTTCCAGGCCCCTTCTTGTGAATGTTTCATTTCCCGAAGCTCCTGCTTACACTTATCAAGGGTACTAGAACTTGTCAGAGATTTGGGATGGATGGCTAGGCTTAAAAAGGCCCTTGTGGTTGTTAGCTTAGTAAACACCTATGAACTTATGAAGGAGTCAGTTCGGGGCACATTGCAGGTGTTGGGAAGAGCACTTTTGGCTAACATCCATGATTGCAGCAATACTAATTTCATAAATTTTAATCTTACCCTGTCTTAGGAATGGGGTCCATTCCCATCATGGCATTAGAAACCCCAAAGACTAGGAGAAATTAAATCAAGTAATCAGAGCACTTTTGTTTTGTTTTCCCACTTTCTGTCTTGTTTGTTACCCTTTTCTTATTTCTTATTAGCACATCCAAACTGCCCAAAACAGCACTGTAATAACTGTTTAGGAAAGACTCTAATGGTAAGGAGGTCTGCTAGGCCCCCAAAACCTGGGAAAATCTAAATACTCAAATGCATTTTAAAACATTTTTTTTCAAAAACCTTTGGTCCAATGATGGCCTGAAAAAATGACCATGAAAAGAAACAGACTATTTTTTTTTCTTTCAAGGAAGAAATAAGTTATATCCAAGGCTTAATGTTTGACTATTAATAAGGTAGTTACCAATAAACTGAGAAGAAAATGCTTATGCGGGCACATAAATCATATCTGAAATGACTGCCTTTCTTCGTGCCATCACTAAACTGCTTTCCTCCTACCATACTTTCTTTGTGCCTCCATGGTGCTAAATTTGGATGAAAGTGAATTGACAAATGGTCGTAGTCATAGATCTACACAGCATGCCTCCTTAGCCCCAACTCCAAAAGACAAACACCTTCTGTGTACCCTACTGAAGTCTGGCTAGGATAAATTGTTGTCAAATGTACACATGTAGCATGCCGCCTATGTTTCCCAGAGGATAGCCACCAATATAAACATCTGATTTCAGTTGTGAAGAAAGTGAAAAAAATAACACAGAAATTCATTCCGGTTTGTTGCTCTTACACAGTACACTGGCCCTAGACAAGCTATAGTGACCGTCTATGCATAGCTCTGATCTGTGATTCTGATGAAAGTTAAAGAAATAATAACCATGCTATCCTCAGCCACTGCACAGACTAAAGTAATCTTCAGGGCATACTGCTGAAGTTTTATTATGACAAAAATTAAAGAAATAATGTCCACAGTATTTCCCAGCCCCACACAAACTATTGCAATCCTGTAACCACCTCTGAGTGCGGTCAGTTTTGGAACTATATGGGGGTCACAGTAAAGGATCATACTAAGACACTTATACGGCCAGGAGTAACAGATGTTTTGTGATGTACTTTATGCATTACTTTTTAAACACACAGGAGCCCATCAATGTTATTTTCACACACACACACACACACACACACACACACACACACACACACACACACACACACACACACACACACCTGGCATTTCCTCTGAGAACACACACACACACACATAAAACTGGCATTTCCCCTTAGAACACACACACACACACACACACACACACACACACACACACACACACACACACACATACACAACAACATGCTTTCTACAGACAAATTGGAAGAATACCAATTCACCTGCTGACTTTTGGGGTGTTGAAGAAAATTAAAGCACCTGATTAAAGGCATGTAGACTCCACATAGATGGAGACACAGACAAAAATTCAGGCAGGAAAACAAGTGATGTGAGATGACAACACTGGTCACCTGCCACTATACCAACAATGTCTTCTTTTCACACATATCCCATCCAGATCAGAAAAGCTACTTATTGTGTACAAAACTGATGGAAAGTAAAAGGAATGCAGAGCAACTTGTTGCTGTTATGTACTCCTATATAGCCCCTCCACACTCATACATATATACAAACATAAGCCGCAGTAGTGATTGTGTTTACACACTGCCTCATGTAGATAGGGAATCCAAGTCAAATAGTAAATATTTAGGAAACATACTTCAGGAACATGTTAGCTCTCAGAGTTATTCAAAATACCATTCAAATACTCACCATAACTGGATTTCCTGACAGAGACACTGATTTCCAAATTTCCTGACAGATACCCTGATTTCCTGCCTATCAGGAAAATTTCCTGACAGATGGCAACCACAAAATGAATTTGGTAATTCTGAAGTGCTTACCTAAGCATATAAATAAATGCCTTTTGATAGCAGGTTGATTAAGTTTGATAAGCTCCTAAGTAGATAATCCTATTTCACATTGGGATTCTGTATAAGTAGTTTATTTTAGTGTCTGTAGTATTAACTTGCAGACTGCTTCCATCAAGTGCACTTGGTTTTAATTCCTGTAGCTTGTCCTTGCATACTGTATATATAAGGAGCCCTGAAAAGGCATTTCCATTTCCTGGATCTTACCTCATTGCCAGAAAGATTGCTAGAGGAGTGTGCAGTCATCCAGGCTGAAACATATAGATGGGCTGATAGAAACATTGCTAGAAGAGTGCAGAGATAAGTGGGGGGACAGGCATACAGGCAGATTCAAACAGTTTATCAGAAAACAGACTAGATGCATAGTTAGACAGACAAAGGCTGACAGAAATGTAGCTAGACACGTGGGCATAGATAGAAAGATTTATTGGACTGCAGGTATGTAAGACATTACTAAATATATATATATATATATATATATATATATATATATATATATATATATATATTAGACAGCTGTATTTATCTGAAATATCAGTCTGCAGAAAATAGTAACAGTGTGTGAGGGAATTACACCAGCTTAAGTATTTAATACACAGATCTATATGTATTTATGGATATTATTGAGATGTGATCAAAACATACTGCTTTAGTTAAAATGGCATTTTTTCATGCACTGCATGTGATATTCAATATGTGGCTTTCTACTGAACAAGGCAGTGTAAGGCAATGCATTTCTAATAGACATAATCAATAATGTTGGTATGGAATACTACACCATAACTTAATTGATTTACCTTGCTGTAGTTCCCACATTGGTATGGAATATTGAACTGTAAATGGATTGATTTACCCTGATGTAGTTCCCATAAGCCTCATTTACATACATCATGACTGTATAAGTAATGCTTCTGGTGCAGCCCTAACATCATGCATTTGTACTTAGCAACAATTATCAAATTCATGAATGCATAAAACATTTAAAATATAGTTTGCTTAAAAAAAGAGAAAAAACAAAACACACATGAATAGAATATAATTCCTTTTTGTATGTATCTTGCAAAGGCAATGAAATATGCAAAACAGCACAGTGGGGTGCTTTTGTCAGTAATCATGGCAGACAATTGATGATGATGATCATGACATACTAAATAACAGAACCAAATGAAAGACACAGGCAGACAGATGTCTGGTATTTATGTACTTCCATATCTTAATCTTGTTTTTTTTTTTTTCTAAAGCATATTTGCAGTGCATTTAATAAACTTGGCAACTTATTATAGGGATGACTGTTTTGGTATATTGGCAGACTAGAAGGGTATTATTGGCTTCTGCCTGAAATGTATGTATGTATGCATGTACGTCTAGCTATACATTTTCCAAAACGTACTTGCCTAGGTACCACTTTTTGGGGGGGACGGGGGGGGCTGTGACATAATGTGCAACCTCTGAAAATCCTACAATTCATTGTAACAATGAAGGAAGGTCCATACCTATTTTATCTGCCTGGTTACTCATGTGAAGTGATATACGTGCATAGATGTACATTAAGGTTGGGTTTTGGTGGTACCCTTACTCTACGAGTACCTCTGCTCTGCTAGGCTAATATTAGACTCTAGCAGACAATTGCAAGATTTAAAACAGTGCATATCTTGGCAGGAATGGTAGCTTTGAAGGGCTCAGCATTCTGTTTACTCTGTACAGCCGAGTGACGTCTCCAGGCATTTCTGCAGTTATCTCCTACTGCACCTCTAGGTGTCAAATATTGCATGTTCATATTTGCATTAATAATTATAAAACCATGTTACATCCAAGGTATCAGAATATTTTATCTTCAGATAAAACAGGGAGATTCACATTCTATTCGCAATGCTACAAAATGTGGTCAAGGATAGACTTCTTCTTAATCTCTGACATATTCATTAACATGGACCCAACAATAACTATACATACCAGGTTCTTTTCAGGTCACTCCAAAATCACAATGAACATTAACTGGGACAAAAAGATATATTTAGAGAATAGGGGTCATAATTGGTCATTAAACCCTAATTTACTTTCCAAAATGGATGTAATAAAAGAAACAGAAGCAATACTAAAAATAGCTCTTACAAATATCACTAACTCCCAAGTACCAACTGACATAGAATGGGCTGCAACCAAAGCACAAATCAGAGGATTGTTTATCAAAAAAGCAGCATACTATAAAAAATACAACTGAAAGAGGAGCATATACTGAAAGGGAAAATAGAGCATCTTGAAAAGAACTAATAAATAACCCTAAGAACCAAACAGAAGCAGAACTTTTAAAACTGCAAAGGGATCTATATATGTTAGAAACCAGGAACCTATCTTTCTATGAAGCCAGAATGTTAGCCACTTACGCAGAAGAAGCTCAAATACCATCTAGAGCTCTGGCCAGAATTATCTGCCAACACAAAAATGCCTCCAATATATCAGAAATAAACTACAGAGACAAAAACTACACAAAAATGAAGACATTATTAAAACATTTGAACAAATATACTCTCAAATATATGGAGCACAAATACTACAAACCTCAAAGGAAGATAGAACTCTTTTTCTTCAAAAACTGAAATTCCCTAAACTCAATTTAGACCAACAAAAAAACTAACTGAGCCGATATCCATCAGTGAAATTATTACAACAATCAAACACTTAAAAGTGCATAAGGTTCCAGGTCTGGATGGACTCACATCAGAATTTTACAAAGCATTTTCCCCCTTGATAGCCAAACTACTATACTATACACTGAATTACATAATAAACTATAAAATAAATGATATCAACTTTAATGCCTCTAAAACTATATTTATATTAAAAGAACACACAGACCCTAAAAACCCCGACAGCTACAGACCCATCTCCCTCTTAAATATAGATACTAAAATATTTACCTCTATACTTGCAAACAGAATGAAAAATCTGATAGAAAAAATCCTCTCCCCAGAACAATCCGGTTTTACACCACATAGACAGACTAGTGACAATACATTAACATTAGATGCACTAATATCCTATGCTAACCGATACAATATCAACATCTACACAATGGTAGTGGATGCCCACAAGGCATTTGATAGGGTTAATCTAGAATTCTTACTCCAAACACTACTCTACTTTAATATACCCAATAACTTCATTCAGATCATCCAAACTCTCTATAGCAACCCATACACATCTCTGTATATAAACAAAATTTGGTCAAATAGGATCCTAATAAAAAATGGAACAAGACAAGGAGGCCCACTATCACCCTTCCTGTTTAACCTATACCTAGAACCACTCTTTCTATACATTAAACAAAATACATATCACAATCCTCCATCAATACACAACTTCAAAATATACCTCACTGCATTTGCAGATGATCTGAACATATACTGCACTACACCAAATTCAGATACAAACAAAATAATAGCTGAAATTGAACATTTCTCGACTATGTCTAACTACAAACTAAACCTTAATAAAACTAATATTTTCCCCCTAAAAACACCCAAACTCATCTCACTAATACCATTGTTAAACACAATAAAAATTAAAGAAGAAACTAAATACCTGGGAATCACCTTTTTCCAGAGTAACAAAGACTTCTACCAACACAATGAAAACCTTAAATGGCAAAATATAATGCAAGACTGCAAAGGATGGAACAACCTAAAACTACCATTCTTGGCCAAAGTATCAATAATCAAAATGAACATTTTACCTAGATTAATGTATATATTCATGACATCACAGACAACAATACATAATAAATTCTTCAAACAAATTCATACCTTCCTAGCAAAATTTATATGGGAACCCAAAAAAAACAGAATCTCCTATCCAAAATTAACACTCCCCAAAAGCAAAGGAGGACTAAATCTGCCAGATTTTAAAATGTACTACTCGATCATTAACACTAACAGAATATTGAGAATAGCTGAACATAACCCGTCAATGGAAAATTGGTCTCCTCTCTGGGTGACAATATATTATAGATATAGTAAAGCTCTAGGTTTCAATCCCAAAGCACTTCCATTCCTGAAGCAGAAAGAAATACAAACTTATAACATTATAGAGCCCTTAAAACATTCTATCAACCTAGTGCAAAAATTCTTTCAATTCTTGAACCTTAGACATGCCATGACAATACTGAAACCCCTTCATAAAAACCCAAATTTAAAAATAAACAATAAGATGCTGGACTTAGTCCCTTTTCCCAGACTAAAAGATAAAACAATCCAAGATATCTATCCCTACCTTAACTGTTCAATACAAGAAATGAGGACCAACTTAAACCTCCCTAAATCACACATAATAATCCTAAGACAAATCAAAGAACTGTGTTCCAGTTATCTCCAAAATATTACTATGACCAATAGTGACATAGAAACTTGTAGCAGGCTTTGGAAAACTATTATCACAACAAAGAAAACTATTACCAATTCATATAAAATGATAAATGAAATCAAATACCAGAAGGACCTCCTCTTCTCTAACTACTGGAGAAAAATTAAACCATCCATAGATGATCAGCAAATAAGCCAGGCAATCAATCTAACACTGAAGATTCTACCCCTCAAAAAGTTAGCTACACTCAGCTCATGATCAATAATAATGCTTATTTTACACCTGCAATCCTACACAAATTTAACACATCAAAATCACCTTTCTGCCCACACTGTAAGGACCAGATAGCTGACTTAATCCATGTATTTTGGAGCTGTAAATGTATCTATAAACTCTGGAACTCTCTCAAGGTACAATTACAAAAAACGGGTTATCAAACATCAACATTAACTTGGGAATTCACTCTGTTACACATTCTCCCACCCAACATCCCAAGAAAACAAGCAAATACACTTTTAACAATTTTCCTACTAATGAAACTGTATATAGCTTTTAAATGGCTAGATACGATAAATATCTCTTGGGAGGGTTTTAAACAAGTAGCTATACAACACCTTTTAGCTCATAAAATAGTAATAGATAAAAGAAACAAAAACATGAAATCCAGAGAAATTTGGGAACAAACCTTTAACATCATATTAGCATAATTCATCACACAGCAACTTAGAAATACACTATAATGGAACCAAAGAACACATACAAGTTCAGATATTAAATAATAACTTGGATATTACGAATGTATATACTATCTATATAACTGTGGCATTAACAATGAAAGCATCTATGTACATAGTGTAAATAGATATGTTGTATGACCTATATCCTGTGGTATTTGACATCAATGTATAACAGATGTATATGTGTGTATGTGTATGTATGTATATATGTGTGTATGTATGTATGTATGTGTATATATATATATATATATATATATATATATATATATATATATATATATATATATATATATATATATATATATATATGTGTGTATGTATGTATGTATGTATGTGTATGTATATATATATATATATATATATATATATATATATATGCACACGGTCATGTTGTAAGATGGTTTTTATTTGTGACATTTATTCATGTAAAAATAAAAATAAAAATTATTGAAAAAAAAAGAATATTTTATCTTAAAGCATACATGATGGCAAACACAATTGTATTGATATAGGACCTCTGTCAATGAGTATTTGTTTGAACCGTAAGGTGATAACTTCATTTTTTAAAGGGTGAAGCCACACCCACTGGGAGTTAAATAGACACATTCAAAAGAGCTGTACTGGTGGGAATGCGTTAAGGATCTCATTGCATTCTCAAATGTGTTTTACTCTTGTGGTAATCAAAATGTATTGTTCTTATTCTGGACTAATGGATTTGCAGAAACAAGCTTGAACAATACAAGTAAAATGGATGCACCGAAGTATGGCTGCGAAGTCCTGAGGTAGTGATTCCAAAATATCCATTTCATGGTCAGTGCATTGCATATTGTTTGGTTGTGGCTCAGATGTGCTGTTCCAGTCCACTCATCCAGTTAACAAACAAACAAACAAACAAGCAAATGTATAGATAGATAGATAGATAGATAGATAGATAGATAGATAGATAGATAGATAGATGTGCTCAGAACAGTGTGTAAGAAAAGTCCCAAGCACAAGTTGCTTAGGCTATTTTGTGATAAAAAATAGAAGGACAGTAGTATACCACATATATACATGTTCTAAACCATTTCATGATAAGAGTTCTAAGGCTGGAAGTGAGTAGGTTGAAGAATGTGTGGGGGCAGCCAGTATGTACATTCTCACTAATGCACAATATTTAAACTGCATGGGCCATCTTTGTGGTAAATTCAATACTGGCCAAAATGCTACGAAAATCCTCCTGTTCTTTTTATATAGTGTCTTTGTTTCTCACTTCCTTATGAACACTTGGCAGGACAGTATATACACCAAAATTAGTAGAAAACACCTCAGTTTGCTATGCACTCTGAAATGTAGGAACATTAACAACAAAGCACTCATTTTGTTGCATTCATATGCAGTGTTTCTGTGATGAATGCAGTTCTAAGCTGAGATCAGTGGCGGCAACTTTCTAGATCAGAAGTATGTATACTTGTAAAATATGTTATTCTGACAAACATGATATTTCCATTAACTTCTACATTAATCATAGCACATATGTCTGTAATACATTAAGACTATGGACTTGGTGATATACAGTATATGCACTTAGACACCACTAAAAGTAGATAAGGCCATATGCTTTGCCAGATATGACCACTGGTATCAAATACCTTGTCAGATTTGAAGAAACGTATATACTTGCATGAGGACTAGATATGCTAGGCACACATAAGACAGAAACAGCACAACCATAATGTGTGAAAACTGCTGGGGTAAAAAAAATTGTTTAACCAGAAGTGACATAACAAACCAATGTTTATTTCCTGGGTATACCTCTAAAGCACATCACTATGTGATTTGGTCTGAGTCATGGAATTATTTGATGAGCGTCTCTGAAATACAGATCTAGGTCTCAGGGATTGCAGTCCAATGTGTTAACACTAATATACTACCTTACCAAAGATAGTATGAATTTATTTCTTTATTTATGTATTCTTTGGTAGTGGGGAAAGTTCGATTGAGCCAGTGGTCCATTTTCAGTGGACGCCTGGAGAGAAAAACTTCACAACAGATTCAAAAACATTTAAACAGTTGTTTATGAGTAATTATATACAAAAGGAGAAAAGCCCTGCAACAAAGTAAATATTTTACAATGAGATGGGGAGAAACAAAACACACAATCCCCAGAACAGATGAAACAAATAGATTGAGATGCAGTTACAGAATATTACTAAGATAAACTATGATAAAGAATACAGCATTAACTGCATGTGCCAAGACACTTTTCAGAAGTGGATAGTATTGTAAACACTCTGTCGTACTCCCCTTGGCTCCTTCCTGGGTCTTAACATCATATGTGTTCAGGTGATGTCACACATGAAAAAACTCATAGTATTATGCCAATGAAATGAAACAGGCACAGAAAACTGCTACTACTCTGTTAAAGCAGAAACATTCCTGCAAATAAGGCTGAAACATGAAGTATAAATGATATATGAAAAGGCATGGTCAGAAAACAAACATTCTGAAAATGCCCACAATATATAGTCAAAATTAATCCTGTCTTATTAAAATTGAGAAATGGTTTATTATAATGAAGGTGAATATATAAATCCTGGGGATGTAGGCCCAATCATTTACAAGTGTAATTCATAGGTTCATAGGTAGGTACTAGGCTATTGGCCCAAGGGCTTAAGTAAGCTAGCCAACAAGGTTCCCTTGCTTACGCCACTCAAGAAAGTTATTTTCCTGTGCCCTTGTTGAGCAGAGCCACAGAAGTGATCCCTGGGGTGTATTTCCTATTTCCCATCCACTCATCAAGACTTTTCTTGAAAAGTGCTGATGAGGAACTTTCCTTGACATAGATGGGTAGCTTGTTCCAGAGTATGGGAAGTCTCTGGAACAGGAATCTATCCCTCCAGCATGTCCTGTTTATTGTGGTGTCAAGGTTTAGTTCCCTAGGGTCTGTAGCTCTGAGGGATTGGAATTTCTTTAGGTGTAGCATGTCCAACAGCTCTGGGTTTGGCATAGCTTTATATGTTAGGCAGAGATCACCTCGGAGTAGGCGATATGCTATGGAGTAAAGCTGGAGTTTTTTGAGATGGTCAGTGTAGGGTAGCTTTTGAGACCAGTAATCCGCTTTGTGAGGTGCTTCTGTGGCCTTTCCAGCTGCTGCAGATTTGTTGTGAGGTACATTCCAAAAGGGGCATTGTACTCTATAATGGGTCTAATGAGTGTTGAGTAGATGGGAACAATGACCTCTTTTTTTCCTGGATGAGAACCCTTTTGTGATGAGGTGTGCCATGTAGAAGGATTTCCTGACTACTGTAGCAATGTGATTATCAAAGGAGAGACTGCTGTCCACCTGGGTCCCAAGGTCTCTTATTGCATATTCAGCGTTAAGTAGACTGCCACCTATGTGGTAGTTCATGGGTACAGAGTTTTTACAAAAGGGGATGACAATGCACTTTTTGGCATTGAGCTTGAGGCCATGGCTCTGACACCAGGCATCTGTCTCAGTGAAGCCCTTCTGTAGGATGTCCACATCATTTGGGGACTCAACTATGGCTCCTAGTTTGCAGTCATCTGTGAACTTCATTAGGCAAAGGCCTTCTGTGTTAGCCTGTACTTCAGAGAAGTAGATACCAAACAGGAGAGGTACCAGGACTGAACCCTGTGGTACTCCACTTGTCACTGATTTGAAGTCAAATTTGGAGTTTGCAACTTTTACAGTGTGGGTTCTGTCAGTGAGCCAGTTGGCAACATCTTGTGATGTAGGGATTTATGGTTTACTATCATATTTACGAATGCCATTTAGATGAACGCAATGATTTCTGACAAATATTGTCGGAAATCAAAACACAGAGCAACCAAAATATCGAATGGAGCATTTCAGCAATGTCGAATATCGACTTTGCTGAAATGCTCACATCTGCCCACAACTAACAATAATGTTTGCAGGGGGGCAAGCTCCCCAGCACCCCCATGTGGGGTGCTGCGCCCCCAACACCCCCTCTACTTATATATACAAACTCCAAGATCGCACTACAGTGAGGGTAAGGGTACATTTCCCAATCTCCATTATAGTGCGATCTGCACTGCAATGTTGAAGCTGACAGTAGCGGCTGTTCGCTCATGTCAGCTTCGACATTGTGGTGATCGAATTCTCAGTTAGAGAAAATGATTTTTGCACATATTCGATTGTCTAAATGACAATCAAATATGTGATAACAAACTGGGATTTATACCTAGTTTAGTGAGTTTAGCTATAATTCCAGAATGGGGGATAGTGTCAAAAGCCTTGGCGAGGTCAAGATAGGCTGTGTGAACCACCTTACCCTCGTCTGTGGCTTTGGTGACTGCCTCAAAGAAGTCGATCAGGTTCAGGAGGCATGTTCTGCCTTTCACAAACCCGAACTGGGTGGGGTCCAGAGTTTGGAGGTTACCAATGTCTTTGTTTATGAGGTTCCATGATGATACATTCCATGGTCTTACAGACCAGGCTCGTCAGGCTAATAGCGTGATAGTTCCCGGGATCAGTGGTGGCTCCCCCTTTGTGGAGTGGGATAACTGTTGCTGTGCGACATTCAGTGGGTAGAAAGCCTGACGTGAAACTATGATTGAACATGGTGTTTAGTTGGGGATCCAGTTCATTCTAGTTTGTGTAAAACGAGGCCTGAGATGTTGTCCGGTCCCATGGATGCTGTGTTTTTGGCTTTAGAGAGTGCAGCTTTTACCTGTGTTGTTGTGATTACAGGGACTCTGCATTCTTCCTGTATAGATATGGGCCCTTTAGGGGGTGAGAGGGGGGGGGTAAAGTTAGCACTGAACCTATCTGTCAGGATGTTGGTTCTGTAATTTTCATGCTGTTGTGCTGTAACTCAGAGCAGATCTGGGTGTTGCCATTGAGATTCTTGATATAGCTATAGAATGCTTTGTGGCTGTCCCTAGAATCAGTGGCAATTTTGTTTTTGTAGCTAGCTTCGGAGGATCTTATAAGGGATCTCAGCTTCTTACTGAGGCTGACCAGGGAGCTCCTCCACTCATGGGATTTTACTTTCTTTTGCAACAGTTTCTTCCTCCTGTCGTAGAGTTTGTTTTATGGCAGGGGACTAGCAGATTGGCTTCCTTTTTTTGGAGGATACCATCTTGGTTATGTTTGGGATAACACGATCCATGCACTCCTGTAAGTGCTTATAGAGTGCATTTGTGTAGGATTCAGCAGTCGTAACTGTATTGTCCATTTGCATGGGTGTCATGAAGTTCGCCACTTCTGTCTTAAGAAGCATGAAGTTAGCTTTGGAGAAATTTTTTACCATGGTTTCCTTAATGGGGGGTGGGGGTGGGATGTGGATATCTAGGGTGATTAGCTTATGGTCAGATCTGACCAACGAGGAGTTGACTTCAGGTGTGGAACACCAGTCACTCATGTTGGTAATGACTAGGTCTAGGATATTGCTGCCCCTGGTGAGGGTGTGGATATGTTGATCCAGAGCATTGGAATTTATGAATTCCAGGAAGCATTGAGTGAAGGAGTTGGTGCATGAGTAGTTTTCCTAGTTAATGATGGGGTAGTTGAAATCGCCCATTATTTAGGGTGTTTGGTTGAACCGTAATATTTTCCAGTATATCAAGAAAAGAGGAGTGGGAATCCTGGGGCACAGTGGGGTATCTGTAACAAGCTGCAGTTTGGATTGCAGTTTTGCCCAGAGTTAGTTGCACTTGGATAACCTCGGATGCATTATGCTGAGCAACTAGCCTGGAGGTGTGGATATCCTTACTGAATATGGACACACCTCCGCCTTTGGTGTTCCAGTCCAGGTTAGATGGATGAAATATGTGGTATGAGTTATAGCCTGGTAATGCAGGGTTGCTCTCTGGAGCCTTGAACCAGGTCTCAGTCACTGCACAGATATCAATGTTCTCCATTTTAAGGAGCATCTCAAGGGAGTGCATTTTGAGATTTAGACTTCTAGCATTGAGTAGCATTACCCTCAGTTTTTGCTTGCCTGTTCCTGTTACGGTGGTGAATTTGTCATTTGAACCTTGCCTAAAAAAGACACTATAGGAGCGGCAAGAGCCTTAGCTAGTATCCGGAATCCCAGGGGTGATAGGTGCAGGCCATCTCTGGCAAAGCACAGTGGTCTGTCGACCATGTCGTCCCAGGCAGACAGATACTGGATCCCCTTAGAATGACACCAGAAGCTTAGCCAATTGTTGAAGTCAATCATTTTGTCCTTGTAATGTGGTATCATTCTGGACAATGGCAGGATGCTACTCAGGGCTATGGTCATACCTGCCTGGGAAACAAGATCAGAGAGCTCTTCCATGTCTCTTTTCATGTAGTCCATGGATGTACATCTCAGGTCATTCACACCAACATGGACAATGGTTGAGTCATATTTGTAGTTGTTGTTGAGTGACCTGAGTGCATGGGTTATGTGGCGGATCCTGGCACCCGACAGGCAGCTGACAGTAACCTTCTCCTTGTTTAGCCTAGTGAGTGTGAGTGGGACATCAGTGTGCCTGACTAAAGAGTCACCTATGACTAGTGTGTTGGATACGTTGTTTTGCCTTATGGGCTGTGGTTGAGTGGCACACTGAGTCTGTGGGCTATGTGTCATTTGGGTTGTGTTGGGGGGTGGAGCTTGCTTGTGTTTCTGTTTGGAGGTCTCTGTTGCTTGAGCAGATTATTATTGAGAGCCTCAGTGAATGTTTTTGTATTTCTATGTGTGGATTTTGGTGGTGTAGTGATGAGTGTGGTGTGGTGCAAGTGTTTACCTTCTCCTCTTGACTGTCAAGTTCAGTCTTTGTTGGAGAGAGCTTTACCTCCAGTTTGGCTAGATAATTGCATCTCTCACAGGTTGTAGTATTAGGCAGTAGGAGGAGAGGGTTGTCTGTGTACATGAGGCAATTGCTACATTGCCCCAAGATGCCCAGATTCATCAGATAGACAGGACCTCATTGAAAGGTGAGAAGTGTTGTAACTGGGAAGCAGTGTAATTATACTGCATAGAAACTTGCATATAATGGTTGTCAGTTAATACACATGAGAAAGCTTGCAATGAAAAGATATTTTGGAATAAAAGCAGAATTGTGGAGACCCCATGAGCTGGTGTACAGACAGAAGAAGGACATACCATCTGGATAGATTGTCTTAACATATCTGGAAAATGTCCCTTCTTATTTCTAGTACCTGTGGAAGGGACAGAGAAGGAACAGTGTAACAAAAGGTAAAGTGGATCCTGTAAGATATAGCACATGCCCTAAAACATTTCTATGTATTCTCTGAAGTACAAGAAAGACAGGAAGCATGACAGTCTATCAAGATCACAGAACGACTGAGCATAGAAGGGAGCAAATGCAGCATCTGTGTTAAGAAATCATGACTGCAGCCAGGGTGCCTTCCTAGGATGCAAAAGTGAAGATTCAGCAAGTCTAGCCACAGCTTTAGCACACACAGACAATGCTGTAATGTTTCTGAGGAAAAGTAAATATCAGGATTTAGGGAACATTGTATACACATGCACGTCAGCCTGAACATAGACAATATAATGACTCAACTAGGATGAAAAATACATCTGCACATAGGGTATCTCCATTTACAAAGGCTAGTTCATATTTTCTCCTTTCATCATATTTTATGATTCTAATCTTAAAAACTAAGCATAAAGAATTGGTGTTATTCCACCACATTCTTGAACATTGCAATCACGTCCACTGAGATTTGCATTCTTGTTACAGATGCCCTAGTTCTATCAATCAGTGCACATTGTTAATTTTCTATAAGACTTTTAAATCCCTTAGCTTATCTTTTCTGAGCTCTTTTGATCTCTTTGATGCTTGGTTTTAGAAATGAGGGCTTGACTTGAATACTATAGCTACCACAGAGATTTCTAAAGATCCACACAGCAGAACTGCAACTATTTTTGACCTACCTTTGTCACAGTTTGATAAGTTAACTTCAGTACCAATTTGTATTTATTTATTTATTTAACTTTTGATAACTGGTCAAATGTGCTGGTCTGTGAAGACACTTTTCCAGCTTAACCTGGGCTATATGAGAAGTACAGTATATATATATATATATATATATATATATATATGTATATATATATATATATATATATATATATATTGATAAATAGAACATACAAGATATACATTTATAGAACAGAGCAACAGTTTAAATTGTATTAATCAGAAGTATGCATATTACAGATACAAACAGCATAAACTTACAGAAGATATGGTTTGTTTAGTATAACATGAGAAATATGTAGCTGTTCAGAACTGTTTAAGGAAATGTCACAATGATTTCTGATTGAAGTGTAGTGCTTGCAGATATATGGAAAAATCTGTATGCATATGAAAAATTAAAAAGTACTAGTCAACTTATATAGTAGTAAAGTATTCACACTGTATACAATATTTACAATATGTGTAGTTGTATCATATAGTTGGTGAACAAGGTGGTTAAGGTTTTAATTATGTTTTGGAATATGTTTAACTCTTTTTAATTTCTTCAAGTCTTTTGGGTTTCTAATACCATAATGAGAATGGACCCCATTCCTAAGTCAAACTATGATTAAAGTACATGAAATTAGTATTGTTTCAATCTTTTATGTTATCCAGAAGTGCTCTCTGCAGCACCTGCAGTGTGGCCAGTAATGACTCCTTCTGCAATTTGTATGGAGTTGCATGTATCGGTAGCATATCTAAGTATGACTGTAAATTCTTTTTGTATAAGACCCATTGCTCCTACTACTATTGGAACTGTCTGGGTGTCCGTCCACATTGCCCTCATTTCTGCCAGCAAATCCTGGTATTTTATGACTTTGTGTCTCTCTGTACATAAGACACTGTAGTCACTGGGTGTAGAGGTTTGAATGATTAATGCTACTTCGGTCTTTTTTCATGGACTGCATCTGATTTTCTTGCATGTATTTTTTGAACTGTTGGTAATGGCTGATCCCATGTGATATAAACTTCAACATTTTCTATAATGCTTTGCGGCTCATGTTTCCAATGCTTCTCAGCTACTTCAATATTATAATGTTTGCACAATCCTCAAAGCAACAGTCTTGCCACATTAATATGGCTTTCAGTATACAGTTCTTCAGCCATTAATATATCACAACCAGCAACAAGATGTGCAACTGTTTCCAATTCTGTTTTACAAAATCTACATTTGTTTGTTTCTCCCACATGTTCAATGGACTTTGTAAACCAATGTATACGTAGTCCACTAACTGGGATACCAATATTAACCTTTCATCTTTTGGTTTAAATTCATCTGTCCTTGACCATTCCTGTTGTCATTCCTGATCAACATGGGATTGTTCCAAGAGTCTTCTATACTTGCAATTATATTAATGCATTTGCCACATTTCTTGCCTTCTCATCTGATCCTTCACCTTATATTCTTTCCTTGTTTTTTGGCACATTCAGTTGCTGCCTCATTTTTATCTACTTCTGATTTGATTTCCATTCCTGCTTGACGCTGATGCTTCAGCTAAACTAAGCAGGGAAGTCATCTTAGACCAACTCTCTTCATGTCTCAAAACACTCACTATGTTTGGGTCTTGTGAGGTCAGCAGATATGTTTGCAGTTCCATAACTGCAGATCTATGTGTGTAATAAATTTGGAGGAGGCCCATACCTCCTTCAGAATGGGGAATATATAGTCTTGGTATGCACTGATTTTTATAAATCATTTGATGAGCATGAATCATCCTTCTTGTTTTCCTTTCTAACCTCTTCAACTCCTTTGGGGCCAGTCAGTCACTCCAAAACTGCAAGTTTGGGCAGGAAAAGCAAATTGGTTTATAGCTTGGACTTTGTTCCAAGATGTCAACACTGTTTTTGTTACTAATTTAAGTCTTCTAAAATATTCCTAAATTTTATTCACATTTGTTCAGGTTTTATTTATTTATTTTATTTTACATTTGTTTACCGGGATAGTCCAACTGGACCAGGTCCATTTACAGTGGAGGCCCGGGGAGAAAAGGTCCACAATTACTAACAACAAACAGAATAGAAAAATGATAATACAATGGTATCAGACAGGCATCATTATTTAACAATTGAGAGTGAGCTCTCCATTTGCTTAATCTGCTTTGATAAACAAAAACAAACAAAAAATAATAGAGCAATAATATAATACAGTCAGATATAGTTATTACAACAAATGCAATAAGTAACAAAAGGGTTAGCAAAGAAAAATGTCAACTGGGAGTAGGGTATTATAGCTGTGGTACTTTAGTATGGTTAACAGTAGGAATACTGTATAGAATCTAAGTATGGCATGGATAGATTACAAAAAAAGTATTTGACAGTATCCCACAGTCATGGATAACAGAGTGCTTAAAAATGTATAAGATACACCATGCACTGATCAATTACATTACAGCAACCATGAAACAGTCACAAATCATCATCAATTCCCAGATGTGTATAAACTCCCTCTTGCTCAAGTTCTTTCATATCACATTCCTGTCAAAAACCTGATGTTTTCTTGGTGCTGCAGGTTTCCTGCTTTAAAGATTGCTTGTGCACATTTATCAAGACCAAATGACATTATTATATCATCTGAAAAAGTTTTGACCACTTAAAGTTGTGCTTTCAGTTCCTCATCTAAGGAACTGTACAGTTTAAAATAATCTACAAAAAGAAGATGAGAAGTCTTTACACTTTGTTGTTTTCAGGGAGCCAAATTGTAGGCGTGACCTAATCTGTTAAGTACAGCAAAAGACCTGAATTAATCTGTTAAGTAGACAGCTTAATGGGTTAAGGGGAAGACAAAAAAGCAGTGGTGTCAAGAGAGTCACCCTGGAAAATTCCTGTTTGAATTTTTATCCCTGGAATAATAATTTGTCCTTTATCATGGCTTAACTGAAAAGTGGTTTGCTACTGTTTCATGGTTGTTATAATGTAATTGATCACTGCATGGTGTATCTTATACATTTTTAAGCACTCTGTTATCCATGACTGTGGGATGCTGTCAAATACTTTTTTTGTAGTCTGTCCATGCCATACTTAGATTCTACCCCTGGTTACAGTTCTCCAGTATGACTTTAACAAGAAATGATCCTTTGTTCCATATGACTTTCTTTTATTATCCTTTTGTTCTATTGCCATGATTCAGTTTTCTTCTAAATGACTATAGACTCTGTCGTCATAAATTCCAGTATATAGTTTATATGTCAACAGAAGGCAAGTTATTGGTCTATAGTTTTTAGGACAACTTGCAGGTTTGGTCTTATGTTGGAGTATTGTTTTTCCTCTTGTTAAACAGGCTGGTGTTTGTTCAGGGTGGGTATATAAATAGTTCTTACTCATGGGTAAATCTTCATGTAAAGCTGTTAATACTTTTAGCCACAAGTTTGGTATTGCATCTGGGTCTGGGGTTTTCCCATTAGGAGATTTTCTTAATTTTGTTTCAAACTCTGGCCGTTACTTCATCCTATTTCATATCCTATACATTTGAACTTCTTATTCTTTCTTTTACTTCTTCTTTTTAGCATCTTTGTTATGTTCCACATGATTTTCATAGATATTTCTCCAAAATATATCTATTTAATTTTTTGGTGGTGTTTCAGTTCATTTGCCTTGTTTTTAATTCTCTATAAAACTTTTTTGGCTCATCAATAAATTGCTTATATTTATCTGTGTATCTTTTATGTTTTTCTGCCTGTGCTAAGATTTTTAGTTTATTATTTTGTAATATGTTATAAAGATTTGTACTACACCATTTCTAATACAAATGTATTAGTCTTATTCATCTATTCTTAGATACATTTTTCCTTTTTCCTACTGAAATATAAAATATATAATCTTAGGCTTGTACTATAATTGTTAAAACTTATGTACCAAATTATACTGTTATTGTTTTTGTCTTGACCTTTTATGTTGTTGTAATTTGTGGAGCTTTTCTCCCCGGGCCTACACTGAAAATGGACATATATCCAGCTGGACTAGCCCGGTCAACAAATGTAAAATAAAAATAAATAAATAAATAAATAAAATTATTTGCAATAGTGCATGAGATATCCTGATCTATTCTGATACTGTGCATTGCTTTTATCACGTCTATTTTTTTGAGTATTTTTATTGATCTGTTCCCTCTTCCATAATCTTCTAACAGTGACACTTCTTGTCTTAATTGCTTTATAGTTTTCTCTATTCAGTACTTCCATGATGGCATTCAATTCATCCCCTTCTTTTCCCATACTACCCTGTGTTTTTGTGGTAAGACTTTATATTTGTTATTAATTTAGCTGCAGAGTAATATATCCTGTTTACTTTTGTTATATCTCGTGAATTTCTATGAACAGTCCTAATTACTGTGTTCATTTATTGACTTTCTGTAATCTATTTCCTTCATTGATCTTAATACGTCTGTCCATATTTATTAAATCAAGCAACTCTTCACTTAGATCATTTTCTGCTAAACTGAGGGCGTATTCTTTGTTCTCCATTTCCTTCAGGCATTCTATAGAAAGTTCCAGAGCACGTTCCTGTGCCATATTCTCTTCATTTTCAGCTCTTATGGGAACTCCCTGGCCTATCACTATACAACATTGACTGCTTCAGAGTTTCCACAGTTTCTTATTCCTTCCTTTGCTGTACAACTCCAACTAAATGTTTGTAGTGTTTTCCTCTGGAAGGCTCCAAAGTATCTTTATATGGCAACTGATCAAATGTTTCCCAGTCTGATCCATTGCTCTATCCTGCTGTGATGTTATCAGAGTTAGATTTTCAGCACTAAATCCTTTACTTCACAGGTAATTTATAACCTCAGTTTCTATTTCTTTAACTTCTCCATTACTAATCATCTTTTCTACATTTCCTATTTGTTTTCTTATTTTTTGTATTATAAAAACGTCCATGTTTGGATGCCTTTGCCTTTATTTCTCTTCAAATATCTTTGGTGTTGCTCTTTTTGTATGCATTGGTTTTGCTTTATGCTTTGCATAAATATTGCACCATATTAAATCTCTCTTTATTTCCCATGTCCATATTTCTTCTTCAGATGTCTCTAGCTCATCCTGTTTCTCCTTACTTTGGGGACTCATTGTTCTATCATGCTGTGATATAACCTGTGTTAGACTATCTACACTAAATCCTTCACTTCGCAGGTATTCCATAACTTCAACTTCTATTTTGTCACCTTCTGCTTTACTAATCTGCTGTTCTATGTTCCTCTTTATGATCTTATTTTTTTATTGTGAAATTTTCCATATTGGATGCCTTTGTCTGTATTTCTCTTTGGAGCTGCCTTTTTTGTGCTGACTAATTTGGCTTTCTATTTTGCATAAATAGTGCACCATATCAGATCTCTCTTTCCCATGTCCATATTTCTTTTTTATAACTTTTAAAAGTCAATAGATTTTGTTCTTTATATTTTTGCACTTTCTCATTCACTTCTTTTTCTAAACTGCTCAAGGTTTCTTGGTCTATATAATGTTTTTCATAAATTTGTTGTATTAATGAACACAACTTTTTATTTGATGCTTCTGACAGTTTTTCTTGTGGAAGTATTATTCTTTCCTCCAGTTTCTCTCTTAATCTTTTTGTAGATCTTCTGTCTGGAAATTCTGGGCTTTTTGCATAATAGTAATAATACATCATTTCTTTTTTATCCTCAATAGTCCACTCTATTGTCTTTATGGCTCTCTACTGGCCTATCAATTTTTGTGAAATAGTACTTCCTTCTACAACAGGGCAGCCATCTTCCACCTTTGCCTGGCCTGGCCCCATTGTAGGAATGTTTCTGTGTCTTGTGGATTCTACACTGTCATTTTTTCCAGTCCTGATACCAGTGCACCAACCAGGATTGGGAATTTTTTGTTTGTCCTGAATCTTGTGCACCCAGCTATCTTTTTTTATTTTTTAACCTACATCTGTCCATGATATATGCTATACAAAATACAGTCTATATATCAGGGTCATGTTGGTGAGATTTTGTGAAAAACAGGGTCCACCTCATGAAGGTACTCACCAAGACTTGAGGATGAATTCAATTCCAGCAATACTAATTTCTTTTGCTTGCTGATTTATCATCTCTCCATTTGGACAACCCTTAAAGTATAGGAGATGAGCAGTAAGATTTTTTAACATATTTACCTATTTTATTTTTGAAGATGAGATATAAGAATGCTTTCTGAAAATCTGTAAGATTTTTACTTTTCTAATTTTCTATGGAGTATTATTCTGAATTGAAAGGACAATTTTAGAGAGAGCCTTTTCACATGATTCTAAAATGTTGTGCAGCCAAAAGATTTATTTATTATTTACATTTGATAACCGGGTAGTGTCCGACTGGGCCAGAGGCCCTTTTCAGCGGAGACCCGGGGAAAAAGCTCCAAAATTACATAATTATACATTTGTACATATGACAATTACAGTAGGAGTTCAAACGCAAGTTCCTTGAAATTGTATCTAAAAGCATATAACAATGGTAGTACAATAAGCTTATACTATTCATACAGACAAAACAAACAAACAAAAAAATTTATATATATATATATATATATATATATATATATATATATATATATATATATATATATATATATTTGTATATATATATATTTTCATGATAAAAGTATCACAAACTGAAGCTAAGAAGGCTCAATTTCCAAGAAATATTGACAATGGGTGGTGGAGAGAAGGAAGTTAGACGCTTGAAGACCATTCTGGTTATTTAGTGATTAAAGTTTTGTAGTCTATATTTGTAACACAGGCATACCACCTTTGTTGACTAATTTGTAAGTTAAACAGTATAGAAGAAAGCTAGCTCTTAGTGTTAGAAGTAGCCAGTTTACATTGCCTCTTGTGAGGATATCTCAGAACTTTATTTTCGACAGCCTGTAATATAGAAGTATTTTGTGTGGAGAGTAATATAGGTAATCCATATTATAGTCTATGGCAAGATATATTGAGCTGTCACATGTAAGGTTTCTTTAGTTAGGAAATTGGCTTTTGTGTGACATTTTAAGATGAGTAAACAAGTTTTTCAGAGTGGCATTCAGTATGAGTTAGAAAGTATAGCATTTGGTCCAGTACTGATCCTAGGTACTTTTGTTTTTATTTCTAACAAGGGGATTGTACTGTTTGTGCTGTTGATAGTTAGGGGTTGTGCTAAGACAAGTCTTTGATTTCTTAGAAACAGCAATGAGGTAATGTGTGTTGATAGAAAATGTATTGTCAATAAGCCAATTATAAAAGGAAATTAAATCTTTTGGGGGAATTTTATTTAAGGGACTAGATTTTTTAAGCACTTGTTATTACTATGTCATCTACATATAGGAAACAATTAAGAAGTGGGAAGTCATTACTGGATAATGAGAATGACAAAGGTCCCAGTACTGACCTATGGGGAACACCTTTAATGAAATTAGAGTCAGGCTGTTTGTCATTGGCTACAACTAAGAGTGTTCAATTAGACAGGTAGCTGACAATCCACAACAGTGCTTCATTAGAAAAAAACAGTGTTGGCTATCATTTGTATTAATACATGGTAATCTAAATTTTCTGCTGTGCATTTTAAATCAGTAAGCATATATCCTGTCAATAGGGTTTGTTTAATATTTGTTAATATATGATCCATCAGAAAGTAAATAACTGTTGTGAGTTGTATTTAGGACACAGTCCATGTAAGAAAATGTTAATACATATGTTTTTTCTGGGATTTTCACATCTGTACCACTGAGGTTCTGTAGATGGATGAATGCTTATTAAGAAATATTGTTCAATTGATTGACTGATTGATTTGATATCCAACTTGTCCCAGTGGTCTACAATCACTGTCACCTTAATAGGAACGACAAGGTATCAGAGAAGTAATACAGTTATGGTAAAGCAGCATACTAAACCATGAACAATAATATCAAAAGTAAATTCTGACCCAATGCAGACTAGGTCAGCTGTTCCCAATTTTTTGTAGCAAGGCACACTTACAAAAATTGGTGTTTTGCCTTGGCACCCTCATTGGCAACATTATGGTAATGTGGCAGAACATCAATGCAATCAGATACATATGAAAGGTACACTCATAACTTCAGAAGGTATCTCCAGCATTTCTTTAACTCCTAGGTATGGCTCATTATGCATATGTGGGCATCTTAATACTGTTTGAACACATTTTGCTCCTATGAAATCAGCATATCCCCTCATATCTCCCCCTCTCATACCATCTAAAGGATGACAAAAGATGTGCTGAAGAAGCTGAGTTATTTAGCTGGTGATCTGCATTCTTTTCTACTACAGTATGTTATTAACATAGGCTGGGAATCAGTGGACCACTAGGCTCCCCTGATCCATGGGTTTGTAAATAAACTTTGGTACATTTTGGAATTGTTTCCAAATCTTTTGATCCAAGTATGTGTTGTACTTCTCATCACTGAATGTCTGATGAATATTCAGTTTTACTGCCATCTTTTTGATTTACACACTGATATTCATGTTGGACTTTATGGGCAGCCGTGGTGGTGCAGTGGTTAGCGTTGCCACCTCACAGCAAGAGGTTCTCTAGTTCGATCCTCAGCTGGGGTGCCTTCTGTGTGGAGTCTGCATGTCCTCCTTGTGGTTGCATGGGTTTCCTCTGGGTGCTCTGGTTTCCTCCCACATCCCAAAGACATGCTGTAGGTGGATTGGATACTCTAAATTCACCCTAGGCATGAGCACATGCGTGTGTGTGCCTTCTGTGGAAGTTGGGTGCTGGGCTGGCAACTTGATACCATAAAACTCCTCTGTCAATCATGAGCGGACAGGTGATCCACTGTGGTGACCCCTAAATAGGAAAAGCTGAAAGAAGAAGACTCATGTTGGACTTTACAAACATTCAGCTAGAGACCATGTTTACTGATGCACACTTTCCACATCTCTTCATACCCTTACTGCTTTATGCATCCACATGTAATGCTAGCCTATCCAAAATTAAAAGAAAAACTGCTACCTGCTATTATAATGTTTGAAGTTACTTCACTTTGGGTTAAGCATAGTTAAAATCAAATAGACTAATTCAGCAGATTGAAAGTTTGTTTGGAACTTTAAAGATACCTGAGATTGGCCACCTGTAGAATAGAAAGAGGGCATTTATTCATTGTGTTGCCGCATCTGACTTTCTCTGATACATCATGCATTACTGGGAAACAGAATGAAAAAAGGAAACTTGTGGAACCCTTGTCATGTGCTGCACTGTAAATGAAATACTTCTGATTAATATAACTACCTGAAAATGCTAGAACAAAATATTGTGAAACCAAAGCATAGCAGAAAAATCTAGATAGAAATTCCTAAGATTATTTATGGTTGCATAACAATGGGGAAAGGAAAAACTCCCCTCATCAGTGCACTGTGGTCTTAAGTCATCACAGTGATTTCTAAGGTACTTTGAATTGAGGAAGCCAGGGTAATCAGACTAGGCTCCTTATAATAATGAAGAGGCCAATTAGAGAGACTTCTGGATATATATCATCACTATACATCATTAAAGGGTGGGTAGACATCACAATCTGACAAAGGATGAGACTGAAGTAATTTACTTTTTACTATACTGCTGCCTTTCCTTTTGTGATTGTACTTCATGAATATTTTGTATTATGTGATGTACATTTTGGAGTCCAGAACTGCTAGTTCAAAACAGATATTTAATACTATCAGGATATTCAGGCTGTGCTGGTTGAACCAACACAAGATCACAGTTTTAAGTATGAGATTAAAATTATTGATGTGGAGTGTTATTTAAACTTCTTCATTATTCCAACAGCTATTGGCAGATGAGATGAAGGTATGTTAATCACCTTGGAGTCAGGTGTGATGAAGGCCTCACCAGTGAAGTATACAGGTAAGGTAGGAAGAAACACAGTGGAAACATAATATGATATTTAATATTATATGCTGTTGTTATTCAAAGGTAAGCCTAACATACATCTACATTTATTTATTTATTTGTTTCCAAAACAATGCCACTTGGCTAACCAGAGGCTCCTTACTAAAGGAGAAGTTTTTAGGACAGGTAATCAAAATGCAGAAGAAATATAGCATTTGAAATGCATTTCTTAGCAGGAACGGCAGCAAGACATGAACTGAGTAAATTGCAATTAAAAAAATGAATTTACTTTATATATTAATTTAACAGCCAGGGAAATGCTTTGAGCTGGATAATCCAGTACCTGATAATATGCAACTGCCCCTTGGAACAAGCAAAAATCCACAATTCTGGCCAGTCTGCTGCTACATGCCACCCCCTCATAAATACACTAATTCCATGTTTGCACAACTGCAGAGAAAGGGCAAAGGCCATCAAAATAAAACATTATTCACACTTTCTGTCTGCAGCATTCCACAGCAAATATCATAACCCAACTACAGGTGCAGTTCAAAGGGCATAGCAAACACATTTCCCACTTTGACACCCAGATCCTCCAAAATAATTCATGTCACCATGGTTGATATATGTTGAATGTAACCCTTTCTAAAATAATAATGACAACAGTTAGTGTCATTGCAATGTGTCTGACTCTCAAAAAACAAGGATTAAGTAAAATTAACAAAACCACATGATCTTGGGTGGCACAAACAGACGATGCAAAAACAGAGAAGACATTAACACATTTAACATTTGTTATACAAAAAACAAGTGGTTACACAGGTATGCTAGACTGTGAAACAATGACAAAGATCATCTCTGTGAAAAACACACACAAAAAAAGACCTCTTCCTAACTAGGAATATCATTTAGACTTAATATGCAGCTTTTTGTGCACATGATGCTGATAGAGATCTATTTATTGAAACAGAGATAAAAATGGTATTAAACACATTTGTCTATCTATCTATCTGTCTATCTATCTATCTATCTATCTATCTATCTATCTATCTATCTATCTTTTTATTGACCAGGTTAGTTATAGTAGGCCAGTGACCTCTTTTTATGGGAGGCCTAAGGTGGTATTCATACTGACTTGGGAATTTGTCCAGGGCACTGGGGAATTTCTCCTATTCTTTTCATCATTAAGTAGTACCAGAGAGCCATGGTTAGGATGGGAAGATTGAGCCAAGGAATGAGGAAGCATAGGCAACATTATAATGAGTCATGCTGGGGCACATGTCCCAGATGTAAAATGCATGCCCAGTAAAAAAAAAAAATATATAGTATTTTTTCTCCTTGTCAAAATAAAAGGATATGGGTAGCCAACCCATGTTCTTTAACTATACAGTCTAAGCACCTACAATCTATTGCACTTTGCAGTCAACTGCAGTGCATTTTGAGTTGGCAATCTCTAGTCTATGACTAGAGATGGCCAAGAACTGTGCAGTCTAAGGGCAAGTAATTACAGTGCTTTCCTGGCAATCTCTTGTCAAGTACTCCTATGACTAAAGACCGCCAGGAGCTGTGGAGACGTGGATCTTCATGGACAGTTTTTATTTTAAGCTGTGTAGCAAGAAGCCAGATAAAAATTACACACTGCCCTCAGCAGAAATGTATATATGTCAGTTGATGGGCCTCCCTTGGGCAGATGGATGATTGTTGCAGTCCTCCCTTTGCCTGGGGCAAAGCATGTCCCGAGGCTGTGGTTAAATGGTTAAAGAGAGTTTCTAGTTTCCCTGATAGATTCAGATTTAATCTATTTAAGAAGCATTGTGAAATGCTGCTGAGACTCATGGAGGGTGTGTTTTTGGCTTTAACAAGTGCAGTAAGGACCTGTTCCTTCATAGTGACCAGTGGGAGTGGGGGTGCGGGGGTATTTCTCTGGGTGAAATAGGAGGTGATGCAGGGGGAGTTTGAACTGAGCTTGTCAGCCAGCAGGTTTGTTATAGTTTCATTCTGGGTGTAAGTGTTGCCGTTCATGATTAATTCAGCACATTGCTGAGCATTTCTCCTGAGGTTATGGGCACAATTAAAAAAGCCTTTGGTTATCTTTCACTATCATTGCCTTTTTTCATTTTTTTCCTTTTGTTGAATAGCCTATTTATGCTAGGGGTCCACTAGGGTGGTTTATTTTTGCCAGTAATTTTAGATTTGACTTGGACAGGTGCTGCCTCTTCTATGCAGCTATAAGTGTGATTTCATAGTTTGTGTATAGCAAGCCTCAATGTCTTCACTGTTTGGAATGGTTTGGAAGTTTAATAAGCTGTCACTTAATTTGACGTAATTAGCCTTAGCAAAGTTATTAACAGGTTTGCAGTGTGAGGGGGGTTCTAGGTTAGTTTTAATACTAAAGGAGATCAGTTTGTGGTAAGATCTTTACCAGGGAAGAGTTCATGCACAGGAGGGAGCAGCATCCCCCCGTGTTAATGAGTACCAGGTCTAGGATATTTGTATCTCTAGTTGGGGAGCTAACTAGTTACTCCAGGGTGTTTGCATTGATGAAGTCTAAAAACCTTTGAGCAAGTGAATTATGGGCAGAAGTTACTAATAAGTATGGTGTTAGGGTGAATGTTAAGAGATTCCAGAGGTTTAGGTAGGTGTGGTTTTCTAGACTCATGTTAGGGGATCTATAGCTATAAAGGATATGATAGGGGGTCACACCTATTGTTAGTTGGGCATGGAGCAACTCAAGTGAGTCATATTGATGGACCAGTCTAGTGGTGTTCTTACCCTTTATGAACACTGAGACACCTCCTCCCTCTGTTTTATCCAGAGCTGAGGGAGATTGAAATGTATGAAAGTCATTGTAGCCTTTGATAGTCAGGCTGCTTTCCATGGTTCTGAATCATGTTTCCATGACTGCACATATTTCTGTGTTCTTCAGGGTAAAGAGTGTTTCCAGGGAGTGCAGTTTTTTTATTTAAATTCCTAGTTTTGAGCAACAATATCTTTAGGTGGTCATGAGTGATTTTTGTTATATTGGAGGATTTAACAACTTGGCATGGCCTGAAAAAGGCACTTTGGAGATTATTTGATAAAGATTTTGCCAGTATCCATATGTCAAGTGGTGACAAGTGCAAGCCATGTCTGGCAAAGCATCATGGTTTGTCAATCATATCTCTCCAGGTTGACAGATATTGGCTCCCCTTGTTGTGCCATCAGAAACTAAGCCAATTTCTAAAGTCAATAATTTTTTCTGGTACTGTGGCATCATCATTAATGAAGGTAGGTTGTTAGACAATGCTAGATTCATACCCGCCTGGGACACATATTCAGAGAGCTCCAGCATGTCTCTCTCTTCATATAATCTAGTGAGGTACATCTTAGGTCATTTAAACCCATATGGATTATGACCATGCCATACCTGTACTTGTGGTTTAAAGACCTAAGTGCATGCATAATCTGGCAGATCCTAGTTCCAGACTGGCAGCTCACTGTTATCCTCTCCTTGTTTAGCCTGCTAAGAGGGACATCAGCATGTCTTACAAGGGAATCCCCAATTATTAGAATGTTAGGTTGGGTGGTGTGTTACCTTATGGGCTTGGAATCAGTGCTACTAAGATTTTCAGAGTTATGTATTGTGCAAGGTGCTCTCTTTTTTGAGTGTGTACAGGTCCATTGAAAGATGCTTTTAGGAGGTCTTAGAGGTTTGGGTAGATTACATGTGAGTACCTCTGCACGTGTGGGTCCATGTGTTTGTGCCTTAGTGTTCGCAGTGAGTGTTTCGGGTGTAACATAGACAACCTGGTTCACATTATTTGTGTGTGCATGTGAGAGCTTTGCCTCCAATGATGTGTATATACATGTCTCGCATACTGTGTTTGTCTGCTCTAAAAATGAAGTGGTTGTCAGTGAACATGAGGCACAGTTATTCTCTCAGGCCGATCAGATAAACACACAATAAACCTTACACCAACAGTTACCAACTCGGATGGATTGAATCAGCCCTCTGCTCTCACCAGAATGCAGAATAAAACCCTCTTAATGTAAAACAAACTGATCTTGGGCTGAAGTGCAGTAACAAATGCTTTACAACAAAAGGCAGAATGCCTAAAGTATCAGGAATCTTTGGAAATAGGTTCTCAATCTCTGAGAAATGGTTCCAAATGCAGAAAATGTGCATAACACATGAAGACTTCTCTAAACACAGCAGAATTAAAGACTTTTACACAGTTAATTCCTCAGGACAATCAGATAAATACACAGTAAGCCTCCCACCAGCAGTTTCCAACAAGGATGAGCTGAATCAGCCAATAATAAAACCTTCTTAATGTAAAATGAACTGGTTTTGAGCTCAAGTGCAGTAACACATGCTTTACAACAAAACACAGAGCTCCTGCAGTATCAGGAACCCTTGACAGTTTTGAGAATTGTTCCCAAATACAGAAAAGTGTGTGCAAATGTAGGAAAACTGCTAAAAACACAGAAAGACTTTGCAAAACATAGAAGTTTGTCAAACTAAGAACAGCTTTTACAGTATCAGAGGAGGTTAAAAAATATCAGGATACTGTTAAAATGACCTAAGAGCAGTAGAGTAACAAACAAATAGCATTTGTTTAACAGGTGCAGGCTGAAAAAACAGTGATAAATTCAAACAAATTGATAAATTCAGCAAAGAACTATTAAAACGCACTGAGATAGTTAGAAGAAGTGCAAAAGAATATTTATATCAGCTTAGTAGGTCCATGGTAACCAAGCCAGGCACATGGAATCTTTGATAAATGAGCACAGTCTCACATAAATATAAGGCTTTTATACCAGCAGGATGGAAGACTTTTACACAGTTAAGCTCTCTGGCTAATCAGATAAACACACAGTAAGCCTTCCACCAGCAGTTCCTAACTTGGATGGGTTGAATCATTCCTCTACTCCTACCAGAGTGCAGGAAAAACAAACAGGTTTTGAGGTTAAGTGCAGCAACAAATGCTTTGCAACAAAACACAGAATGCCCACAGTGTCAGGAATCCTTGGAATTCCTGAAAATATTCCCAAATACAGAAAAACTTGTGGAAATATAGGAAATCAAACACAGAAAAACTTTGCAAAACTTAGAAATACTTTGGCAAACTAACCCGCAGTGGTGGTGCTGCGGTAGCGCTGTCGCCTCACAGTAAGACGCTGTCCGGTTCGATTCTCAGCTAGAGCATCTTCTGCATGGAGACATGCGTGAATGGGCGTGCCTTCATTGAAGGTTGTGCATCAGGGCTGGTAACTCGGCATGTAAAAATCAACTACCAATCATTAGCGGACCGGAGTTCCACTGTGGCGACCCCTAACCGGGAAAAGCTGAAAGATACAACAACACAACAAGAAATACTTTGGCAAACTCAGGAGCACTTTGGCAAACTCAGAATAGCTTTTGCAGTATCACAGGAGGTTAGGAAATATCAGAATACTGTTAAAATGACTAAAGGAGCAGTAAGTAACAAACAGATGGTGTTTGTATAACAAGTACAGGCTGAAAACCAGTGATAAAGTCAAGAAAATAAAGAATACAGAACAGAACTGCTAAATACACTGAGATAGTTACAGCAAGTACAAAAAATGACATATCAGCTTTGTAGGTCCAGGGATGGATTTAGGTGCAATCAAGGGGTCTTGCAATCGAAAGTGACCAAGCCAGGTACAGCAAAACTCTGAATAAATGAACACAGTCTCATAGAAATATTGCACCAGCAGGATGAAAGACTTTTACACAAGGCCCCCAGACCAATCAGATAAACACACAGAAACCTTCCACCAGCATTTCCCAACTCGGATGGGTGAATTACCCCTCTTCTCCCTCCAGAATGCAGAATAAAGCCTTCTTAATATAAAATGAACTGGATTTGAGTTCAAGTGTGGTATAGCAAAAGTCAGAACTCCTGCATTATCAGGAATCCTCAGAAATAAGTTCACAAACCATAATATTGGGCCATACAAAACAAAACAAAGTTAAAATGGAATTATTGTGAAGTCTTGTCCAAAAAAAATAAACAAATCATAAGAATGCCTTAAAGTAGTACAGAGATATTCTCATTTAAAGTTAGGAGGGTGAAATTCAGGTCAGAATGGCCTCTGTAAAAGAACAGTAGAACATTTATGTAACAGTCAACTGAAAACAAATTTGGAGCTTTAGATATCTTTAGAGTAAAATATAAGCTACTAAAACACAAATCTCATGATGGAGGTATTTCAGACCTAAAAGGAGTGTTTCTATGTAAAAGTGATTTTTTCATTCTCTGTATATGATCACACATAAAAATGGCATTAAAATTATTTTTGATTAAAAGTCAGGATGCAGCTGCTCCTTTGTCTTCTTTGAGGGTAGGAGCCCAGTCCAATAATGTTTTTATAGATTATGCCATTAACGTTCCTTGAAAGTTTCATGAATAAGTTAATCGTTTTAAATCAGAGCAACAATATTAAAAAACGAAAAGTATTTTTGGACAGACCTTCAGAAAATGTTTAGCATTTAAAGGATTAAATTTGCCATCAGTAGTTCCTGTTGCATCCATAACTTTGATGAAATCTTTGTGCATCTTTTCAGTCTTGGATTTCCATGATTCAGCTTGAGCGGTTCAAATATTAAGGAGCATTATTCAATTTTTGTAAAGCAAAATATTTTTGTACATTTTTTCTGTGTTCTGAGTTTTATTGGGAGTGCTTGGGCAACTTCAGCAATTGCAATCAGTGTATATTAAATGATAGTTTCAAGGTAGTAATTCAGAGTCTTACTGTGTCTATCATTTAATCTAAAATAAAATATTTGTTATATTTTGTTGCTTCTTTCTGTGCCAGTATTCACCCCTATGCATTAGCTTGCTTTCTTATGGATTCATGGTGACTGCTCCTTCTTTGACTGTTTCATTTTGTCTCATACATCCCTATAGTACTTTCAGTTTGAGATATTTTATGAATTACATAAACAGTCTATATTTACTTTTTTATTGCCTTTATTTATTTAGTGTTTTGTATAGTTCATGCAAGGTTCTGGGTGCTTAGATCATTATAGTCACACGCTTTGACATCATTGCAGTCCTCTGTATTGGTTGAGATTGTTCAACTACATCTGGATGAGTCACATTGGTTGTAGCCTCAGACAGGCAAAAAGAAAATATTTGAAGACACTTTAACCAGATGAAAAAAAAAGAAAAGCATTTTTTCATTGGCATAGATCTAATGCACCTTCCATGTGGGAAATATGCCTATCGCACATGTGTTATTTATGTATACCAACTCCTGATTCATGCAACCTAAATGAAGAGTAATAATCCCCAAAACTTACAACGGCTGCTGGGACATTAATACCAACCATACTGCAGTGATTCACAACTGACAGCAGTGCTTGATGGATTGCAGTTCTGAGATGTATATCTGACAAGCTCAAACCTTTTCCATTTTACAACTAAGACTAGGGAAGCTGATGGAGATTACCATATCATGTTGTCATGTTTTGTACAGCTGCAAGGTTACAGCCTGATGCTGTTATTTACTGTAGCAGTATGGTTTACACACTGACATATTCAATATTTTATGCTTTAGCTACATATGCTGACAGATTTTTAACATCTGACTTTGGTCTTTCTGCAGTTTTTATTTTTGCATTAGAGATTTAGATGTATTCTCATTGAACTTCTGTGCAATGTATAAAAAGGCTCATTAGCTAATCTTTCTCTGTGTATATGTCCAGTACATGTTCTTTACATTAGCTTTACTATGGTTAACACAGTTTTATCTGTGCATGATACTGATTGCCTTAACTGTTTGTAGGACCACGTCACAACTTATAACAATCAATTTAGATCAATCTACCTATAAGGATAACAAACCTCAAGCAAGTTAGTAAATAAAATAAACCTATTGCCAGTATACAGTTGTCAGATGGAAATCCTGCACCATCTTAACCTTGTCCCTTTATGAGCTGTAGCTCTAAATTGTGAGTGCAGTTTAGATGTGGCAGCTAAGCCTGGATTCATAGCCAAATGTATGTTTCCTCTTACTGTTATTTCTTCCTGGAGTACCTGTATTTTACATCCCTATGCTTCCTGCTGTATTTTGCTGGAGTACCCAGTGGAAGATTAAGAGAGATTAATGTGGAATTCTTATACTGAACATTATCTCAATGAAAATATATGCTGGAGATATCATATCTATAGAAGACCCGATAACCTGAATTTAAAATACTTGTTTTTCACTGGAGATATGAAATCAATAAATTGTGTGAACTCTAAATAGTCTAAGGTCCTAGCCTTCAAGAGGTCCTACTGGTAGTTCTGTTGTTTAGATAATTTTGTCTTCTGATAGGCTGCTATGAGGATGCTAAAAAAGGATAGCTAATTTGTGAAACTGATTTAAAATATCAGAGGCCTTTTGTTTAGGTAAATAAAAACTACCCCATTTACTTTACCTTTGTCTGTCTACCTTCATTTGCCTCCTGTATGACTCTGAGCAAGCCACTTAACCAGTCAGTGCTCCTGGGTCACCCCCTGAAAAGGGACACATTGGTCAGTGGGCTTACCTGGTTAACAAATGGATTAAAACAAAATAAGAAAACAAAATCACTGGCCAAGTACTTTTTATAGTAGGTGAGGATCATGACATATAATTCTGAGAAAGTTCAAAGTTACTGTAATATTTTGTTTGATTACAGGACTATCTTACTATGAAGAAAGCACACTTCATATCACTTTACTTAATGAATAGAGAGGTGGACAGTATGTATGTATCTTCGACATTTTTTTTTTATCTTCACATTTCCAACTGCCTTGCAACTGTGTCTATTTTGTTTCCTGGCAAGAAAAGGAACCTAGAATCACCCATGTGAGGAAGATTCTGTTTTTACTGATGTTGACCCTTGCAGAAGATGGTTTGGCTAATTCTACCATGTTGAAGGTGGATGAAGACAAATTGGGAGGTGAAAGTGTAATGTCCTCAGCTAAAGCAGCTGAGAGCTGTGGCTTCTCTCCTGTAAGAAACAAAACTATGAAGGTACAGTTGCCATTGTGGCCAGTTTGCCAGTTGCACAACTTGGACCATCTCCTGAGAGCGATGGGCACATTCTGCTGTTGCTTGGAATTTGGACAGCATTTGTTTGTTCCTCTTGTGCAGCTAGAGAAGATTTGCTGCTACTAAACTAAAAGCAAAAAAAAAGCCAATGTGTATGTAGACTACTGTTTTTGGCCACCATTATTAGTCTTTCATATTTCGGTTTAAACTCACCTCCCTTAACCATTCTTGTGACAAATCTGGGTTACATGTGGTTGCACTTGGAGTTAAACTCTCTGTTTCTCAGCATGAAAGGGTTGATGCAGTTGAAAAGTCCATGGGCAATACAAATTTGTGGAATGGGGCTTGGAAGTTAGGGGTTTGTTGTTATTTTACTTGGGAAAAGGGGCCACTATAAAATACCTTAGACAGCTCACAATTTTCAATGGGACTGCTGGGGTTAACAAACTGACTAAATGAATGAAAGAATGAATAAATAAACAAATAAATTGATAGAAAGTGAGGTTTTTAGAAGCATGGATGGGTAATCACCATGTAACAATCTGTGCTAGCACATTGAAATATTAGTGCAATATGCACTAAAGGAAAAAATGAATACTGACATCATCTTGACCTCAAAACCATTTAGGTAGATAGCTAAAGCTTGGATCAAGTTGAGCTAGATAAGTAACCAAGTCTCAAACCCACTGAGGTAGGAAGCCAAAGCCTAGACCCACCAAGGAAATTCACAAAATTTAGCATGATTAGGTTAGAACACCAGACCTCCCAACCGTTCCGAATTACTCGGATTTTACCGAGTTTTGGGGTCCAAATGAAGGGGTGCCACGATTCCCGAGTGGCACCCCTTCATTTCCGATTTTTCTTTGCTTTTTTAAAATGTTCGTGTGTCAGAGCTGATGTCATCACGTGCGCAATGACATCAGCTCCGCCAGGCTACCAGCCAGTCGGAATTGAGCTCAAGGAGCTCACATCATCATTTCCGGCTGGCTGAATTAAGTTGTGAAACGGCGGGAATTCGAGCCAGGATTAATGGCGGCAACAGTTCTGATTCACCAGGATTAATGGATGGTGGCCGGCAACAGTAGTTCACCGAGCAAGCTGGCGGGCCGTACGAACAGAAGAAGAGCTTGTGCAGAGCAATTCACCAAGCCGGGATTAATAGTAGTTTGCTGAGCAAGCCGAACGAACAGAAGAGCCAGTTAAGTGTGTGTGTGTGTGTGTGTGTGTGTGTGTGTGTGTGTGTGTGTGTGTGTGTGTGTGAAAATGCCCCCATATAATACTTGGTGGCTAGAGGTATTCAGGCTCAAATCCTGTACCTTTAGTACAGGGTAAAAAGAGCCTACTATCCCTAGCCACCACCATTTCTGAGTTAGTTGAGAGCTTTTTTCTCTAACAGTTGAAAGTTATGTTCTGAGCTTTGTCCAGATTTTTTTTTTTTTTTTACTAAGAGTTCAGAGAGCTATGATGAGAATTGAGAAGAACATTTTTTTTTTGTGCTAAGAGTTTACAGCTATGATAAGAAGGGAGCACACAATTTGTATTCCCCTATTATTGTTTTTGTGCTAACAGTTCAAAGATATGGTGAGTGAGAAGTGAGAACTGAATTTGTATTCCCCCATTATTGGCTTTGTTGTTTGTCCATGTTTTTTGTGTTGAGAAGTGAGAAATGAATTCACTAAATGATGGCTATTAAGTTTCAGTCTTCCTATTATTCAGGCAGCTGCTGATTTGGGATAGTGGTATGTTGTTCTGAATGTAGTGCATAGAGGCCTTGGTTCAAAACCTGCCAGTGAAATGCATGATGGTAGCACAACATTTTATTCTAGCAACTTTACAAAATTATACAAGCAATGTTTAAAATGTGTCCCTGGTTTTTGACCTTTTGTCCCCCCCACCCCAAAAAAAAAATGAAATTGAAAATAAGTGCGAGAAGCTGTGCAAGATGCCTATGGCTTACACTACTGTCATTCTATTTATAGTGTGGGTGTGGAAGCAGACTTTTATGATGGAAAAGTTCGGAATTGGGCAGTTTTGTCATTATTGGTTCATGTGTTTTGTTTCATTGCCTACAGTACAGATTACTGGTAAAATGTTCAAACAATAAATTTAAAATGCGCTCTAACATGTCTGTTGTATTATACAAGGAATATAATTTAATAAAGTCAGGAAGGTGTATAAAGAAAAGAACACATGCATGTTTCTTGTTTTGTGTACAAGGGGCCAATGATTTGAAAACAGCCCAAAGGTAATCTTTATCCACCACTGGCCAGATGCATTTTCTTTGGATGTGGTGTGGGTTTCAATGCTGTTTCAATGGATGTGAGTTTCAAGGGCAAAGTTTAATGTCAAGCCTATTTTCATTGTGAGACAGTATTGCTTTGTTTACCAGATGATGTCTTTTAGTGTTTCTGCATTGTTGTGCTGTAAAATGTAAAAATAAAATTCAAATCATTGTAGAAGTAAAGCAGTATGCATACATTAATAGTGTTTATGGTAAATGGGGCAAAATAGCCAGGTAACAGGACACTGGAATGGCTGCAGGGGGACTCTGGTGCCATGTTTTGGTTGTCTGTTCTTCAATTTGCATTCGAAAGTTGGTATCCCACAATTCCATTGGAGTGGGTGGGGTTACATAATTATGTATGCAAATTAGATGTTAATCAGCGTACAGATTTGTACCTATTTTCCATGGGCCTTGTCCAGATTTTTGATGTTTCCAGGTTGAGAGGTATGTAGAGCACCACTGCACTTGTAAGAGGCAGCTGCTGAATACAACATTAAAAAAACAAGGATTTTTGTTTTATCTATTTGTTAGATGGGAGCACTGTCTGGTTAAGTGACTTATTCATCATCATATAGTAAGCAAATGGATATGGAAGGAAACAACTCAATAGCCTTGACTACAGGAAGCATAGTCGGCCTTAGGCATAGGCCAACTAAGCGGCTGCTTGGGGCGCCACTCTAGCAGGGGTGCTTTTCCAGTATTTATTTAATGTAGGTAGACCAGGATGGGGGCACCGGGTGGTGTAGTGGGGGGGGTGCCGTGGAGCCTTTTTGCCTAGTGCACCAGTTGACCTAAGGCTGCTCCTGACAGGAATCTGTTCATTAACCGCTCAGAACCTTAACCCCGCTTTGGTACAAATTAGGGCTTCCAAATCTGAAACCATAATTAGCATGATAAGCAGGTACAGGATAGGGCAAACTTGTGGGTCAGGGAGAAATTTAGGAGACGTGGGTGAGGATACAGCAGTTCAAAATATATATAAATTATCAGATAAGGAAAGAGAGGAAAAGAAGTTTCAGGGCAACAGGTCTAATCACCCTATGAACACTAACGTTATGGAACAGAGTTAAAAAGCCTTGCCTGTGACCTTGGTGACCCAAATTTGAATACTGCCCAGGTGCTGGAAGAGCTGGCAGGAGAAGGTGGGAGTGACTGCTACTTCTGGCTCACACATCCCAGTTTTAAGCCTCAGGCTACAAATGTTGCGTGGGGTCTTGATTATCCATTGTCTTTACTTTAGTAGGTGTTGAAAGATGAGCCAAATATTTATGATAGTCACCTTGGAACCACTTGTGGTACATGTTGCATCAACGATCAGATTAAAGAAGGTGTGGCAGACAGACATGGGATGCTAAGTCCAGGCAGGTGAGAAGTAACAAATGAATCACTGGAGTTTGTTTTTTTTTTTTTTGGGGGGGGGGGGGGCTTGATGTCTAGCTTGTGAGCTACTGCAAATTTCAGTCCAGATAAAGTAATTTCAGTTATCATGCAGTCCACATACTTCTAGAGCTTACATCCATGTTCTTGGAATACCCAGCTGTAGATAATGAAATAAAACTGCCATTTTAGATGTACAAAAAACCCACAGGTTATTAAAAGGATACTCGGTGTGTATTTTGCATTCAAAGAACATCCGCAATGTTTTCTCTAAATAAAATAACTTCAATAAATGAAATTTAAAATATCACTGTGATCAACTGCATCTTCTTCCGATTTCTGACTCACTTTCAAGCGTGGAAATTGAGACGCATTATATTTTCTACTCAGCAGAGGCCTCGTACAAATGCATGTTTACATCATTTGTGATAAAAGGTTCTCTGGACAGAGTGGATGTCATTCTCACTCTCGCCTGTAGATGTCAGGCCTGAACAAAATCTCTCCCACTGCATTTATTTTTCTTAATTTAAATAACAGCACAACAGTAAACATAGCACAGCTAGACTTTCCGCTGTGTGATACCTTAAACCTCTTGTATCAGAGGCAACATGGGATATATGCAAATTATCCTTTAAGGATATCAGGTGTTTCAGCTAAAATGGCAATTCTGAATGTCCATGACTTTTTCTTTCACTTTTACTTTTAAGTCTATTTATGGACAACAATGACCGTCTCTCTTAATAGAAAAGCTCACCAAGTCACGGCTCTATCTGTAGTAATTATCATTACAATTAGAATTATGACTATTTCTCAGAAAGTCAACGTTTCAGAATGTTCATTTTAATGTGATAAAGATAACAGCCCTAATCCTGCAACTAGTGTTTCTTTGCATTCCTTTAAATACAATTATGCAACCTGCAGCTTTTAACGTATAGACATTTGTCAAGTAAAGCTATACCATTAAAGCTGTAACTGAAAGTAAGTAATTTGAAGTAAACTTGCCTCTAAGTTAATCTCTTCAGTCAGAAAAAAAAAACATTGTGAGTTCAACTTCAGCAGCATAAGCAATGCTGACATTTGACTGAATAAACTGTATGAATTACAAGATAGCATGCAATAGTTTCAATGTCAAATTCATACATAATGGATGTTCAGTGGGATTCTGTCTCTGCTGTCAGTTGTCAGTTTTTTGTAAAACAGCAAAGGCTTTACAAAGGTTTAAAAAAAATCACTGGAAAATTTTATACAGATGTGTGACTTTGGGGCCAGAGATTTTAATTGGCACTAGATGGTTATTATCTCTTTGAAATAGCTATGAGATGAGAAACTAAAAAGATAGATATAAAATACTTTTATGTATTTTGGAAGAAAAAAAGCAATATTGACCAGTGTGGATGGTCTAGTGAACAAAAATTAAACCTAGATAAAGAAATCTTCAACTTATTGAGACATAATCAATGCATTTTTATATTGCACTGTAAGATTCATAGGTAATTTCAAGTCATATGTTTTGGTATCAGACAAGAAAGGCAACATACTATAATTATAAAATGTACTAACCATAACACTTTGCTATCAATAATGATAACGTAAACTGATTTGTTGTTTATTAACTGCTTTTCATGCTTGTCTTTCTTCTGTACTTAAGCTATCACAATATTTATATCTTGTATCAAAGTGAATTTCAAAAGCAGATTCCTCATCTGTCTCAAAGGCAGAAATAGTAACGTTAAGTTATGGCATATTAAAGAGGTTTCACAATTTATTTATTTATTTTTAAGTTAAAATTTTTAGTAAAACACAAAAACACAAAATATAAAAAAAATCATCTCGATATTATTTACATATCATTTTCCTGCATTTCAACATCTGCAAGGGCAAACATTGGAGAAATTTAAAAAAATCAATAATCATTTCATTTGAAATAAGAATGGCACTAGAAACTATTTAATTTTAGTACTAACAATGTTTGTTACATCATATTTTAGCTATTATCTGAATGAGCATGATAAAATACTTTTGAATAAAGAAGCAGACAAAAGAAGTGAGAAACTTACCTCTCAGTAATGCACAGTAACAATTCCTCTTTCCTACAGATTACAGTGGATATTGTAGGTTTATGGGTTTCCACTGCTCCAGGTAAAATAATTCCTGGAGTTTGCTTCTTAGCTGTAACAAGTAGCAGTTATTATTGCCACTATGTGCTAATAAAATGATAAACTAAAGTACAGGGGACAATACCAGTACTGCACAGAACTGTTCATATAATTTTTATTAAAATAATCATTTGGTGCATAGTCTTTAAAATAGAACTACAGCAAAATAAGTTCTAAGTGGGGTGAACATTTTCACCCGCAGTATGAGGCTTCTTTGATCATTTTCAAACCCTAATAAACCCGGGATTTGATAATGCTTATGCTAAGTGTACACTAAGTGTACATTGTTTTGAATGAACACACAACACAGGCATAACTCACACCTTATTCCACCTAATTTTAGTTTTCCTACTGATATTCTTGCAGCTTTAAATATTGACAGGGATTCATAAAGGTTACCACAAAGTGTAGACTACATGTACAATTAGTGTAATCTCTCTGAGTGACTAGAAAGCACAAAAAATTTAATAAAAATGTTCTTGAATACATATTGTGTACACTTAGCGTAGGCTTTATTGAATCTGGCCCCAAATCCTTCTTTCTTTCCTTAATATTTGTTAATAGGTAAGTGGACTGGTCCAGGGACACTTTTCAGCCATGACCCAGGCCAAGGTAGCAGAAACAAGATATAAACAGTAAAACATATTTCAATCAGGAGACACCTGCACTGAAAATACAGATGATGTAAGATTTGTCAGGTAAATAAGAGATACATTAAGTATATCCTTAGCTGGCTGGAACTCCCCCCTCCACCTCTCCTACATTCAGTTTATAACTGCACATAAAATCATACATAAAACAGTAGCCTGCCCAGCTCTTACCCCTTTAATAAACACATAACTCCCTAAAATAACTCTCAGATCAGAAGACAAATGACTTCTCACTATAAATAAACCAAATAAACCCCCAAAACAAAACCTATACTCATACTCAACAGCAAAAGAAAGGAACTCCTTACCTCCAAGCACCAGAACTATTTCTGACCTACACACCTTAAATGTCCCCTAAAAGAATACTTTACAAAATTCTGGACCTGCTCATGCCCTGGCTAAACTTACTGACTATACTTCACTCACCTCTTTCACCTAAATCACACTTCACAGTCCTCTGCAATCTCCTACTCCACTCCTTTGTTTTTCCTTCTACCATACCTTACCTTATCCTTTTCATCTCTGCATATCTTTTTCTGCCTCTTTCCTCCCTTCTTACCTAAACTACCCGAAGACACCTTACCCTGCACTTCTTATTAGCTCCTTTTCTCTCCAGCCTTACTTCCTTCTACAACCATAACATGAAGACCACCTCTCATACTAAGACATCACTCAATTTCCTATCACTGTCTCTAATCATGTAATCTCTTATTTTTTTATATATCATATTAGAATTGTGTCAGATCTCATTTACCGCATACTAATCTATATAACATAATATGACTAACGAGTTTTTCCTTACATATTTTCTCCAACTCATGTTATTGTTTTTCATTGCACTCTGCTACAAAACATGTTCTATGTTTTTCTCATTACAATATTTTTCACTCTAATGTTTTGTAGTGTAACATGATACCTTGTGATTTAAAATATCTGTAATTGATTTTTGAAAGATTGTGATTATGGAGCTTTTATCCCCTGCTCTTTCCTGAAAATGGGCACTTTCATTCCCAGTTGGACTTTCCCCGGTAAACAAATGTCTAATTAATAAATAAATAAATAAATGTCTCTTTGCAGTTTTATCCTCTTCAGTGGGCTCATCCATTGCCAGCTGTATAGCATATAGAACTGAGCAGTTTTAAATGTTGTACAGTTGAGACATAAGTAATGCCAGCAAATATACAGGCTTTATAGATGACAAGAGAAGAATGACATAATAAAATAGTTCTAAAGTTATATAACTAATCGAGACTGTGTGACCCTGAGCATGTCACTTAACCAGTATTTCAGGGTCACAGCTGAGAAGAGGCTTGTATCTAGTGGGCTCACCCATTTAACAAATGAATATATAAATAAAATGCTGGTGTATATGATGCACACCATAATTATGTTGTCAAACAGTGTAACACTTAAATTGGTGCAGTATTATGGCAAACACAAAATATGGGTTGGTAATTACAGAAGGCACACTGTCCACTCAAGTAACACACTCCATGGGCAGTGACATAGTAATTATGGAACTGCATTTCTGTGGAGATGCAAATGCAATGCAGATGTGCATACGATACTCCACCTATGAGGTCTAGCTGCTAACCTGTGCCAAACAGTTTGCATAAAGTGACATACTGAGAAATGCAAGCATAGCATGCAGAGTAAATGTACAGTATGACAGTCACATGACTGTATATGATGCAAGTGTTATGTGTGTATTATGCATGTATTATGGTGCACATAAACACAGGGATATAGTATATTGTGTATTGAAGCTCATATGCATAGTACTCACTTTTGGCCATCACCCAGCACAAAAAATAGTAACATGACCGTACGCCATGTAATAATGACAATTTCACATATAACTGACAATGAGTATCAGTGAGTTAATGTAACATACAAATACAAGCCACAGATACAATTTTCTTGTTATAGATATAGCCACATAGCTTGACTAACATGTTTCTATGATTACCTCAAGATTAACGTGACAGTGCTGCTGTGTACAGAACATAGGTAGCTGTATTGCTTGTATCACAGCATGACAAATTCAAGACACATGATCAGGTAATATGTAGAGCCTACATACAGATGCAGATGAACAGAGGATCATGTGATAAACGAGAAACTGAGAAGTTCTATATGCTATACAGTTGAGACATGAGTAATGCCAGCAAATATACATTCTTTATAGATGACAAGAGAAGAATGACATAATAAAGTAGTTCTAAAATTAATGACAGCTCGTGAGACTGACATGGGATATTGTCTGTATAGGTATGTGCACAACAAGCATGGAACAAATAAAATGATGTTGACCACAGAAATGTGAGGTTTGTATTGAAATAACCATTTACATAACTGTATGAATGATTGGGTGATTATACTATAGCAGTGAATGTTAATTCTTTATAAACCACTATCTAATGCATGTCTTGACCTTGCATAGCAGATGTATGTGCCACATAAAGAGTATATCAAAAACATGCAAACAGTTGACAAGACATCTTACATTAAGAGAATACATGCACACCTCCAACATACGACACATCATGATGAAAGAAACAAAAATGCAGGGCAAATGCACTTCAAACACCCTGGAATCTTCAGCTATTCAGCTCTTTAATAGGAATAGGAACAAAACACAGTGCCTCACTGGAAGGTAAAGTAAAGCACTTTTCGTCTGGTGCAGTGACCAGACTTCTTCAGACAAATAACGGCAGGCACAGAAACAATTTTATATAAATACACACAGGAACACAGTTCCCTCCACCCCCTAATTAATCAATTGTCCAATAGAAAAATAATTAATAAGTTACAGCTTGTAAACCTAATTTAAAATCCATTCCTTAAGAACAGCTAGTTCATTACTGATGCTAAAAACAACCATGTCTGCTACCATGATATGACAGCTGCCAATTTAAACATAGGAAAAGTAGAACATCATACCTAACATGATATATGCTTTAAAAACAGAAATCAAAAAATTCACTAAACTAAAATGTGTTTTTAAATACTTGGGATTCAAAAGTCATACCATTAAACCCCACAACTACTATAAAGGTTACCACCTTACATAAATTGTGCAACTGTACAATAATAGGTCAACCATGATTGTCAAACTGATGTAAAATGTACAATTATAAAGTTGACAAAACCCATATACCACAACTCAGAACAAATTATCCTGATGAAATAATCATGACAAGAGCACTTGTAACGATGTATATTATCTATTTAGGCTTTTCAGTTTCAATAAACATTGAATCAGGAAAGGCAAGGTCGAAAATGTATTAGCTGCCCACATTAAAATGAAGCCCACACATAACCTTTAACTTCAAAGTGATAGACCCTGTATCTGGAGATATAAGGGGAGGCCCGAGATCTTTATTATTACAAAAAAGAGAAGTGATGTGGCAAGTCTGCCTAGATGCTTGCCATTTTCCTGGTATTAATGACGAGTGATCCATTCAATGTTTATTGAAACTGAAAAGCTGATAAATAGGGCAGGGTCTTCTGTAGAGAACATACACTTCCACTAAAACTAACAAGTTTGCTGCTAATTTTCATTATACTGGAAGATGTGGCCTTCTCTTGAGTTCCCATCCTTCTTGTCTATTTTACGCAATATACCCACTGCAACAGCCCCCCCACTTTACCTACCTTACCATACTTTACATTATTTGTTCATTGTTGCAGTGTAAATCTGTCTGTCTGTCTTCTCCTATAACTTTCAATGAATTCACTGCCAGTAACATGTAAATAGTGACGTTTCCCTAACTGAAACATAACAAAAATAATAAACTGTAGTACTTAGTATCTCTTTAGGTAACTACTGCTAACTACACTTGTACCTGGTTAACCCCCTGATTTGAAACTCTTTCTGCTAACCTCCATATAATTACTATGACTCTGTAATATTGCACCTTCTGCTATTACTTGCTGTTTTTCCTAACAACTTTTTTAGTGATGTCACATTTTTACTCTTTTCTACCACTTACGAGTTCTTAGATTGCTCACCTCTAAGTCTATAGATATTTTTTCTCTCCTTCCATACTTCTTTGCCATTTCAGCTGTTGTAGCCTCCGCCATTCACTCTCACTTAGCTTGTGCTCACTCCACTCCCCTAACCTAACCCCAAATCTCAACCACCCCTCTATCCCTAGTTTTATACCTATACAAAACCTCCATTTTCTTGTGCATAACTTCTCCTCTTCCTATCCAGGCAACCTGCCATTCTGCTAACCCTCATCTATCACTAACATCCACTACTCAAATCATGCTATCTATATTTCTACCCTTGAAGCTCTACCTATCTAGTTATATTTCATTTCCGTAGCACTCTTCAGCTTCCATCTAATTTTTTACACCCACTATTGCCTGTTATAATTATATCCTTATCTTCAGCATTTTTTTTCTCCTTTATATATGTTTTATCTCTACAGCTGTCCTCTTTCCTGTTCTTTCTGCCTTCTCCCTACTCCACATAGTCTACATACCTTTTCAAATATCTACTTAATTTATTTCCTTCTATGACATAATTATATCTATATATACCATCTATTCTGTATCATTGCCTTCAAGACCCTTGTTTCTAATGAACACCAGATATGCTACTCATCGTTTTAGCCACACATCTACTCCTACTACTTTCATACCTTATATGCTATATGTTATATAACTTTAATGTTTTAATTGATGTTAATTGAACAATGTGTTTGATAGGCTGATGTAGTTTTGGAGGGAGTAGTTTTGGAGGGAAATGTTTTTAATTTAAACTCAGTGCTTGTTTTGTATGAGTTTGTCTGAGGAAGTCTGGTGAATCGACCAGATGAAAAGCGCTTTACATTACCTTTTGTGCTGTTTGGAGTTTATTAAAACTTTTATTGGATTCATTACCTCTGGGTGTGTTCTTATACAGTTTGTGTTGTCTCTGTGTCTGCCTTTGTTCATTTCGTAGGTATAAAATTCTTCACCTTTCTCGCAAACCCTATAAGGTAAAATTTAAATTTAATACTAACATACATAACCCTTCACTAGTGTTTGCCCACTGTAAAAGGATCATATTATGTGGTGATGTCCACCCAAACCCAGGTTCCAACTGCCTCTCTTCTCCACCCACTCCCTCTTCTACCTCTTCTACTGTAACAACCTCTACTAAAAATTTGAAAATCATATCCATGAATATTCAAAGTGTACTAACCAAAGTCTCTGAATTTCATTCCTGGATCACTCATTACTCCTCAGACATTATTATTCTTACAGAAACATGGCTCAAACCACATATAAAAGACTCTGCAATTCTACCTCAGCTATACTATCATCTGCTCTGACAGATTAAATAAAAAAGGTGATGGTGTAGCAGTCATGTTTTCTAAACAAATCTCTGTCTCTTCTTCTTCAATTCCTCTAACAAAATTCCTCTCTGCTGAGATCCTTGTCTCTCAATGTAAATTAAATGAGCATAAAACACTATGTATAATTGCTCTACATATTCCCCCAGAAAATAACGTCCCTATTATGGAAGATATCCTATATCGGATATCTAGTTCCATTTCTCATGAAATAATAATTATTGGTGCTGTCAGTGTTAACTGGCAAACCTTCACATCAGACTACCCTTCCATTAGTATCAATCTGTATGCTTTGAAACTCATAACGTCCCATACTCACTTCACCAAAGATAATAATACCAGGACTTCTCTGGACTGGATCCTAGTCCCAAATCCCAAATGTATGGCTCTTCAGAAACCCTCACAGACTCCCTTAGTGATCACCTTCTCACCTATGTTCACAGACTAGCAACTCACCATACCAAACAGCACTTTTATAAAGACTGGTGTAACCTCTCAAATTTCAATACCATCTTTAATAACATTAATTTGTCCATCCTTTATTTCCTGCCACTGAATAATGCAGTTATAAAATGTAATACAATATTTCTTGACATTCTCAATAGCCTTGTTCCCTCCTATAAGAAGAAAGAGAGTTAAATTCACCCAGTCACCTTAACTATCCCCTCCGTGTTGACAATTAATGTATAAGAGAGACAAAGCTTGGAGAAAGTGGCAAAAATACAAATCCCAAGCGCACCTACAGACCTACAAACAACTTCAAAACATGACCAAAAATGAAAGTTAGTGCTGATAAGATATATTATTACTTCAACCCACAGGATAACCAAAAACACAACCCCCCCCAAAATTCTGGTCCACTATAAAGAAAATATTACACCCTGGAACTCCTAGTACCCCCAAACTTTCTCCAGACATGTCACCCTTAGAAACTGCTTCTAAATTTAACTCCAACTTTATAGAGTCAATAGCCACCCTCATCCAAAATTCCCCTACAGAATACTACCACTCCTGACAAGCTTCAAAGCTCTAACAATGCCATTTTCAACTTAAATTCTGTGCCTACTTTTTATATAAAAAAATTATTACACAAATGTAAGCCCTGCTCATCCTCTGTAGACAATCTCCCATTTGAATAGCTAAAGATTGCAGCTCCTTCTATTGCCTACCCAATCTCCATCTTGATTAATCGATCCATTCATGAGTCATATGTCCCATCTCTCTGGGAAAAAATGTTTATATCATTCCTCTTCATAAGGGGGAAACTCCACTGAAATAACAGACTTCAGACCAATTGCAGTCTTACCCCATCTTTCCAAGATCTTAGAAAAATGTATTCATAAATAAATTTTACAATACTTAATCTAAGAAAATATATTAACCAGTACCCAACATGGCTTTCATGCAGATCATAGCACAACAACTGCCCTTGTTGCTTTGGACCACATCATTAAAACCAGAGATAACAATGTTGTCTCTTCCCTCTTTTTAGATCTCTCTAAAGCTTTCAATATGGTCTCGTATACTAAACTACTCTTAAAAATGTCTGCTTTAGGCTTTTCCATTACAACAGTCACTCAGTTCTCTAGCTACCTATTGAACTGGCTACAATCAGTTAAAGGGGCCTCTACTTACTCATCTTTCTCCCAGTTAATACAGGTGTCCCACAAGGCTCTGTACTTGGCTCTCTCCTTTTTACCATATTTATAAATGATTTACATAACATTCTCCCAACAAGCTACACTTCTACAATATGCAGATGACTCCACTGTTATTTGCTCATCTAATAGTCCTTCCCAGTTACAATCTATCACTCTGCAGGCTTTCAACCCTATTAAAAACTGACTCAGTGACACTCAGCTTTTTCTAAATTCAAATAATACAAAACTGCTCTTATTTCTCCTCAAATGGCAAACACACATATAAAACACCTTTAAAATATGCTCTCTCAACAATACTGAAACTGAAGTTGTAACTTACAGAAAGTTGCTTGCTGTCATAATAGACGATCAACTGAAATTTGAACTTCATGTTCAAAAGTGCATAAAAACAACACACCAAAAACTGTGTATGCTCGATAGATAAAAAAGATTCCTTACCTTCTCCTCGAGAGATACTCTAGCCAATACATACCTCACCCATTTTCACCAACATTCAGATCACCCTAAGATCAAAACTTGAGGTTTGCTGTAACAAAGTTACTAGATTTAAAGCCAGTCAGTCATACAACTCCCACTACTGCTATGCCTCAGATATTTAAACTGGCTTGAGTTACCTCACTACCTCATGTTTATCCAACTCCTCCTTGTTCATAACATGGTATACAAATGTTCATCCTACCGAGCAACCAGCACCATTCTTAACCATTACCTCCCTAAATGCCCTCTTCGCTCATCTGAGAAACACCTCCTTGAAATCCATATACCACAAATAATCTAACAGTCACTGCCTATATTCCTACTCAGTAGCCAAGGTCTGGAACAGTATTCCTATAGCTATTAGAGTAACGCCGTGTAGTCCCATATCCAAACAATCTCTGAAGAGATTTCTCCTTCACTCCTGACTCTGTACATGTATTACACCAGGCTGATACTACCCATTATGTCTTCCTTCTCTTCTTTCTTTTCCTTCTTCCTTCTCTTTGCCTTGCTCTTCTTTCTTTTCCTCCTAGCCAAAGCATGAATTACTTCTCTGATAGTTCCCTACTTTGACTCCATTTCCTAATTCCCCCCATCTGTAAAATCTCTTTCCTTTCTCTTAGTCTTTTGCCCAGATTTAAAATGCTTATATCTTTAGCATTGGTTATCACTAATGATTGTATTTTATTAGGTGTTCAATATTCTATGTTGTTCAATATTCATTATTTTTCTGATCTGACTTTATTTATGCTGTACATTATTTCTACTATTTGTTACTGCACTCCATGTGATAATATTATGTAGTTTATTAATTGAACTATGTATGTTGGAGCTTTCCCCCATGCTCAGCTGAAAACGAGATTCATGCCCAGTCAGAATTTCACGGAAAACAAATGCCAAATAAATAAATACTGCATCTTAAAATCTTCTCCAGAACTATTTGCTCAACTTCTGCATCCTTCCACACACCAAGCCTTCCTCAGACATATGTTACACCTAACAAGCATGCATTTAGTGGTATATGGTGACTGGAAATCAAGGGGGGCTACAGGAAGTAACTGAATGGGATGGAGGTGTATTACCATGTCAATAACCATTACCCATGATCAAACAACAGATGGGGTCACTTACTTTCATTCACAGACTGCCTACCCTCTCTTTATAACCATTCTATGTCTCTATATACTTCTCAGATGTCTGAATGCAATCAGAAAAGCCAGCTGTATGTGAAATGGAGCCCTAGCCAAAGAGCTCCATGGGTCCCCTGTTGCCCAATGGTCCCTCTTGCATCTCCCCAGCTGATGGTCTGGGGGAAGAAACTATAAAGCCTGGATAAAGCTTACAGAAAGATATGGATTATGTGTAGACTACACACAGAAATGAATCACAGCCAAAAACTTAACCAGAGAACAAACCAGTGTTAGACAGCTGCATTCACTGGACCACTCTGCCAATGATCAGTTGCTATTATACTCAGCCTGATGTAAATTGAAAAGAAAAATGGCAAACATGCTGCTTTTATATACGCTGCAATCAAATTTCTTACACACAAAATAATTTTCATTACCAACAGCAGTCCTTTTTCATAAATTCTAGCTGCTTGTATAACTTTGTACAACTCAGAACTTTGAGATGAAATGAATGAACACATGCCAAACTGAAATGTTTCTTCTCAGCTCACTCCACTCAAAAATGCAGTGCCCCCCCCCCATACACCTCTCAACCTCTTAGCTGAAGAATAACATTGAAACTTAAAAAAAAAATAATGGGAAACAAAGGACCAAAATTAGGAGCAGTAGTGAGTTGAGGCGATACAATCTGAAACTCAAATGTTTGTCATTATTTAGTAACTAGTGAGTTACTAGTGAGACAGCAGTGAGTTGAGCATATGCATTCCTTTGTGTTCCCTTATACACTTAGAAAATTGCCAGAATAGACTTTGCATTAGCATGCTTTTTTCAATGCTGTTAAATCTGAAACTCGAATGTCTGACTTTATTTAGTAACTTCAGCTCTGATTGATTTGTCAGATAAAAACAAAAGCATCATGAGTAACAGACCAAGTATGAGGCAAACCTGGAGACATTCTGCAAACCCAAGGACAGCTGAGAGCATGAATACCCCCCTACACACACACGGCTATCAATTACAACTACTGGTATAACCATGACTGAACACCTAAGTATGACTGGAATCACATGAGTATCTTCTGAGCTCACACCTTTCAGAATACATTCTACAACCCACTGAAACCCCCACACATCTATCAACCACTGTGTTCAAGAGGTAAACAGAAAAAATAATGGGGGCCAAAGGACCACAATCATAGACAAACACTACCTTTATATATATTTTAGGCCTTACATAGTCATGCTTTTTCTGAATGCTGCCAAGTCTAAAACTCAAATTTATGTCATTATTTTTTAACTAGCATCCTCACTGATATGCCAAAAAACACAAAAGGAGCATCCCAAAATGCAAGACAACATCTTGGACAGGTTTGAGCGTCATGCAACCACATATAGACACACACACACACACACACACACACACACACACACACACACACACACACACACACACACATTTAAATTAAAAAGAAAAATACTTTCCTGTATTCTTGATAAGTGGCATGCATAGTGCTTGTAAAAAAATAATAATTTCTTCATACTTGTTCATACATTTTCAGTGTTCTATCTAGCCACCTTACTGTCCATTTTAAATGTACATAATACCAGTTTGCAGTCTGGAAGACCTTGGAACTTTGCCCATATACAGTATCAAGCAAGGAGTTCTGTGTTTGCATAAAGGAATATAGATAAATCAAAGTCAACGCTAATGTTTAAAAGAAAAAAATAAAATAACTAAGTTTGTTTTCTCTTTCTCCACTAGGGGGCTGAAGCCCTGCAGCCAGTACCACAAGGTGCTCCTTTCTTTTAATGACTCCAGATGTCAGTAGTACTAATTACCTAATAATAGCTTAGTGTAGCATCACAGTGATCTCCTGAAGTTTATAATTGTTTTTAACTTTGCATATATGCTTCTCCACAAGTTGATGCATGGAACTGTTTGTATCCTTTGCTTACTTTTGTACTAGTTGGTATTATCTTTTTTATGCTTATTAATGCATATGATTATAACAGTGAAAGGAGCATTTGGTCAAGCTCACCTATATGGTAAAATAGAAAATAATATATGCATGGTGCCTTGAATACCTTTGTCTATATCAGCATGTGAGTCTCACTTTGACACACAGGATAACTCTGAGTCACAGAACACCAATGGAGGAACTTACATGCTAGTACTTGATGAGGATAGAAAGCTAATATTGCAAGGTACTACATCTTTCATGAGTCATTTGTGACATCTGCAGACATTGCTAAGGTAAATGCTGCTTTATGGAAGATTATTGCTAGCAATGTACACGCGATTGGTGGGGACAGGTACTCATGAACCATTAGGGAATATTTATGGATGACCCATGAGTACACTATGTATTTGCAGGGGGCGGGTCTTCACCTTTCTTCATCCTTACAACCTGCTATTTATGAATACTAATCTTGGAGTAAGGAGAATTGATTAAACTATTACAGACGTGATGTTAGTATGCATATCTTCACACTTAGTTTTGTGATAATACTTTCCATTGTTGAATGCTACTGCCTCAGGTGTTTGCGTTGCACCCTGTGGACAACTGTGTGTATTGTCACAGCATGTATCTCTAATCAATCTTTATGACTCTTCATGTCTATTGTACATTCTGTTAATTTCAGGAGACTTTGCAGAGAACATAGTTTAAGACATGTGAGAGGCAGTCATTACTTAAAGCATATGGGTGAACTTATTTGGTAAGTTGTTTTCAGGAATGCAAACATGGGTTACACCCAGTTGCTATGCTACCATCACTATAGAGATAGAACACGTGTGCTTTAACATCAGTGGGAAGCACAACATAACCGTTCACACATTTTTAAACAACTTCCCAATTACTGTCTTGGCTGCTGCCATTACACAGCATTACCTACCACATATATTTTAAACTGTATCTCCTTTACTTTCTCATGGGTTGTAATCCTTGGGCACACACACAAATTGTGGGCTTCCTATGCTTCCATCATCTCCTCAAATAATATAAACTACCATCACAAATTTCACTATGCATTTCATTGTCCAGTAAAAGGGTCACAAATAGAAACACTACATCACCAGGAAGGTTTATAACCAGTACTTTTTTAATACATAGGATCATAGGAAGTTACTAGGCTATTGGCCCTGCGGCCCTTACAAGCCTAGCCAATAATTTAGCCCATGTTCTGAGAAGTCAGCACCTTATGCCCCTGTCGAGCAGGGACACAAGTGGAATCCTAGGGGTGAATTTTCTGTTCCCCATCCAATTATCCAGGATGCGCTTAAAAAGGGTTAATGAGGTACTCTGCTTGACATGGAGTGGGAGTCTATTCCACAAAAGGGGGAGTCTCTGGGACACTAATCTGTCCCACCAACAAGTCCTATTGATGTCACAGACCAAGTTGAGGTTGCGTGTGCAGGTTACTCTAGTGGAGCTGCAATTGCGATATGCAGCAGTTTCATCAAGGCGGGATCAGAGATTGCTTTGTATGCCAGACAGCGGTCACCTCTGAGGAGTCTGTAGGAGAATAAGTAGAGGGACAGGGCCTTTAGCCTATCTGTGTATGGTAGATGTTTGAGGCCCTGGATTCTCCTGGTGAGGAATCTCTGTGGTCTCTCCAGCTGCTGCATGTGCTTTGTGAGGTACATGGTGATCAGACCTCTCAACTGTCCCTGATTTTCAGGAACATCCCTGATTTTGACGCAAATTTTAGCTCTGTCCCTCTTAATCCCTCCTAAAACTGGTGACATTAGGAGGAAAGTTGGTGAATTAAACTTAATGAATAATGGCAATAATTAAGAGTTGTAGATTTCTTTTACTTCACAAAATGTACATTAATGCATATGCTGTGATTCTATGAATGTCTCAAGTTAATAGCACAAATATTTTAAAAGTGTCCCTGATTGTCCCTGATTTTTTTCTGGCTTTGTCCCTGATTCTGTTGAAATTTATCCCTGATTGGTTAAGAGGTATGATGGTGATAGGGGCATTGTACTTAATAATGGGTCTTATAAGGGAAGAATACAGGGATGTCATGACCACCTTGTCCCTGGATGAGATACCTTTACTAATGAGGTGGGCCATGTAGAAAGCTTTCCATACAATGGAGGCAATATGCTGGTCAGAAGTCAGTTTGCTATCAGCCTGGGTGCCCATGTCCTTCATGACTGATCGTGTGCTTAGGACCTTGTTATTAACATGATAATTTGTGGGGACATCACTCTCTCCAGAGGGGATGATGATGCATTTTTTGGCATTCAGTTTGAGGTCATGTTTCTGGCACCAATCATTTGTTTGGGTGAGACCCTTTTGGAGGATGTCCACATCAGTAGGGGAATTGATGACAGCACCCAGCTTGCAATCATCTGCAAAGTTGGTCAGCCAGAGCCCACTGTTTGGCCTGCATCTCAGAAAAGTATATCCAAAACAACAAAGGCCCCAAGACAGATCTGGTAAATTGATTACAAGTGTTAACAGATACGGCATGTCTGCAAAATAACTTAATTACATTGACCATTTAGGCACAGGATAATTTGCTGATAAATACATCAAAAACTAAGTATATGAGATTTGGGAGACATAAATTGAAAGATGAATATTTAATGTAGAACAGTGATTGAACCTGTATATTCATTTAAGGACCTAGGTATATGGGTTGATCTAGCTTTTAGTTTTTCTAATCATATCGACCAGTTGGTTAATGATAGTTATAGCACTATAGGTTGTATAAAAAATATATGAAGTCTAGGAAATCAGAAATTATGAAGTCATTGTTTGTTAATTACATTAGACACAGTACTGGGTATGGAATAACAATATGGAAACCTTATAAGAAAGCAAGCATGAGTAAACTGGAAAGAGCACAACAATGATATACCAAGGGCATCCATGCATGTGAAAATTTAAGCTATTATGAAAAACTAAAGTATCTGAACTTAAAGTGTCTTATAGATAGTTAAGAGGAGATCTTATTCAGGTATACATGGCATTTAGAGACAGCTACCTGTGGGAATGTTTAGGGTTATCAAAAATAGTAGAGAATCATCAGACAACCTGTGCAGAAGATTCTATAGGAATGAGAATTGTACTAACTGGTTCTCTGACAGAGTAGCTGATACATGGAACACACTATCAAATTACATTAAAACAAGTACTAGTTTAGATATTTTTAAGAACAGCCTAGACACTTATTATGGGAACAAGTGTTTTGGTATACTTGCAAGCTAGAAGGGCATTAATGCCTGTGCTTGAAATATTTGTATGTATGTATGTATGCATGTATGCAGATTATAGCCAATTTCGTCTGCCATTTCATCACTCTGTTCCCTAGGAATGAACATTGGTGTATCACACTTGATAAAGAGAACTGGCTACCTGTCCAACAACATGTCAGCCTTCTACCTTGGTCCCAGCTCGACAAGATGCTCAGTGAACACTCCTGCCCTCTGCCTGTCTCCAGCCTTTTTACTCAAACTCCCAGAAGATTCAACCATTTCCTCAACATCCCAGGACCAGCACTGACCTTGTCTTCTCCATCCTAGACTCACCCAAATTTCAAAAACCTCTCCATTTAACCATTGTTCTGCACACAGCCTAAAAAAGCATCTTAAGTTCCAGGCGTAATGCAAATGCTTTCCCACTAGCCACATCACCAAATCCCCACCAGCCCTCCCAGTTCTCTCTTCTGGCTAATCTCTATCTCTTATTGGCCCTCATTTCATGTCTATACATTATTTAGCTACACCTCTTACCTCATTGTAAATACTGTATACTATCTTCTTTTTACTTACTGTTACTTGCACTTACACTACTCCTAAACATGATTCCCTTCCCTTTATAACGGCTGCTTTATATCTCTCCCCGCTCTAACTGTCCTCGCCCTATAACCTCATATATTTTGCACTATTGTGTTATCACCATTATTCTCGCTTCTTCACACACAGTTTTGCCTCTCTTTGTAATATTCACTGTTAATTTACAGAGCATACTACTTTTTTAAATTTACTGGGAAAATCCAGCTGGGTAGGTGCCCATTTTCATCTTAAGCCAGGAGGAAAAGCTGCAAAGTATAACAAAAACATTTTAAGAACAATAATGTTATAATCTTCAAATTTAATACAAAACATCTACAGTTTAAATAATTATACAAAATTAAACATAATGTGAAAACATTGGTTAAGAACAGATACTGCTTACATGACAATGATTTAATATTTAGAGAAATTTTACCTAGTTTGTAGAGAAATTAAAGGTAAGTTGGTATAATACAAACATGAATTGCAATTTGAAGTGAGAGAAAAAAACGCAGTTAAGGCATATTTAGAAATAGAGTCAGAGGAGAGACATTTAAAGGAAGTGGGTGAATAAGGGGGAGTAAGGAGGTGCTTGTTCATATTTAGGGATATAGTTTATCTTGGGTTTGAGCATGAACAGAGCCAAATTTTAGCCAAGAAGGCTTTCAGAATGGTTTTGAAAGACTGGAGAAGAGGATCCAGATCTTAGCAATATGATATTAGTATAGGCCATGCCTAGCAGATTTGATAGGTTTGAGGACGGAGGGGAGTTTTTGGTCATTGGATCATAATAACCAATTGGCAACATAGAGTACAGTGATATTTAGTGCTGGATAAACAGATGGATTCTAGATAAATTTATAGGAGGTAAGAAACTGTGTATTTGGTAGTTGATAGGTTAGTTCTTACCGTTTAGTGCTTTACAGTGGTGGGTTTTGAAAGGGATATATTCTGCAAATTTTGCCACTTTATTATAGCATTGGTTAAGTTTATTTATAATACCAGCAGGTTAGCAAGGATGGGAGCACCAGAAAGTAATGAAAGGAGGAGGTAAATAGTGGCAAGTATAGTTTCAGTTGATTGGTAAGAAAGTTTTTGTTTCTGTGAATCAACAGTAGTTTTTCATGAGTTTTTATGCAATTTTGTACTCGCAGGTCAAATTTAAGATTCCCATCCACTACCATCCATTATAATTTGCTATGTGAAGTAACTTCAATGGTTGTATTATTAAGACAGGATTTTAAATTTGTTTCTGCATGAGAGAGGGATTTGGGGAAAAAACAAGTAATTTGATTTTTGGGGGGTTGAGCACGAGTTGAGTAACATAGCCATGTTTCAGTGGCTGTTAAAGTTTACTGAGTAAGTTTTTGGAGATATACCAGGTTGTGAAATGTGCATATGAATGTGAGTCATCGGTGTATTGTATTAGGAAGTCTTGTTATATGGATGTGTGGAAGGTGTTAGTGCGAATGTTAAAGAGGAGCTAACCAGTGATAGAGTCTTGTGGTATGCTGGTGGCGACTGAGAAGTGTGGAGAGAGGGTGGAGTGCCATTTTACTGACAGATAGCTATTGGTCAGGTAGCTTTTGAACCATGGAAGGGGGCTGAGTTAGACTTAGTAGGGACATTTAAAGTAGTTGCCTGCTGTGACAAATGGTGTTGATGGCTTTAGAGAAGTCTAGAAATGTCTAGAAATAAGAAGACAACTAGTTTGCCAGTGTCTGCAGCTTTATTGACAGTATCTATAAAGGTTAGAAGTGCATTGTTAGTACTATGGCAGGGGCAGAAGCTGTGTTGTGTGTGGGATAAGAGTTCTTTCTGTAGGATATTGTTTAGCAATTGTGTTCGAATATGTTTCTCAAGAATTTTGGAGAGGGAAGATAAGATAGCTATATGTCTAAAGTTAGTAATGTCTGTTGAATTTTCTCCTTCTCCAGAGAGAAGGAATTTAGGATTCCTGGACTGACCTATTTATCATTTTTGAGACCAGACAGGCAGTACTATCCTCTGCTGTTTTAAGGTTCTGGCTTGGAAGACCATCAGCTGAAGTAGAGCATAGTTTGAATTTGCTTTAAAATAGTTTTATATAGGATGTGGGTACAGATTTTTAGGTGAAAGTGGATGTGGTGATATGTGGCTGTTTGTGCAGCGCTGGGACTGGATGTTTGGTACTCCTTGGTTGGGGATGATATACTACCTATGAAATAAGAGTTGAATTCTGTTGCAGTTTTGAGTGGCAAGCTACTGAGAGAGGGGTTAGGATTGAACTTTTGGTTGGGATGTAAGATTTTCTTAATGGCTGACTGGATTTTTTAGGGTTGTGTTTACTATTTTTCTGAAAGTTGTTATAGTAAAGTTTTTTTGTTTCCCGTTATTTGTTTTTTTATATGGCTGTAGAGCATTCTGAAAGTGTTGAGATATTGTGGTGTTTCATATCTTAGCCATTCTTTACACCCCTTTTCTCTATCTTGCTTTGGAATTCTATTATGTTTGGATAGCCAAATTGCATTATTTGCTATTAGTCTCTTCCTTCTAGGAGTTACAAGGCCTGTTTAGGATATTTAGGAAATTTGTATTGAATTAATTTACAGTATCCTCTAAGAGGAATATTTTTAAGATGTTCCAGTTAATAGATTATTGCGTATTAATAAATATTTCTGGGTTATACTTGGACAGGTTGCATGTTGTTTTATAAACATGCACTTTAAGTGAATATATGAAATGCCTGGTTCTATAGACTGGGAGATGGTCACTGAGAGAGTCTGGTCTTGTACCTGTTGTGGTGAATTTGCTAACATCTGATACTGGGTGTAATGCCCACGCACTGGCCCAGTAATCAAGGCGCCTCAATTCTAAACATTAGCACCAGTGATGGGCATGCATATTTTGGGGATAACAAATACTCACACAGTAAAGTACAATTTCCCTTAAAAGCACACAGAGATCACAGTCAGTCTGGGGCTGGTTTCTCACTTTTTCTCCCGATCCCCAATAAGACTCCATACTAGCACAGCTATAGGGTCCAGATCTCAGCATAGTGGTCAAGTTAAAACCTCCAGCACCCTCTCTGTCCAACCAGTGCTTCGTGTCCCTGCCCAAGTAGCTGATACACACACACACACACACTTTAAGGTTTGATTTATATACAAACACACAGACACTCCTGGGGAAGGCTGGCACTGGTTCTCCAGCTATGACCCCTTTCTGCCCAGACTATAAGGTAGTACTGACTGCCACCAACCACTAATATCAGCTACTATAAGGCCCTTCCAAAAGGGTGACCAGTTTCACTGTGTAATGTTACTGTTATCCAAATAGTAAGTGCGACTGAGCAGCATAACTAGTGGAATGGCTTGGACAGTATCAACAAATACATGCAAGTACTCTAAAGCTTAAATTATCTCTACACAAAACAGCCACAGTTGAAATGTTTAAAATATTTACTAATAAATAATAAAAACACAAGACAAATCTCATCAGTTCAATACAGTGCTAATCAAGTGTTCAGAAATTACAGGAACTTTAAAACAATATTGTAGGATAGTCTGACATAAATATAGAAAACAGCTACACTAATCTGGCTAAATTCCTATCAAACTCTAAGAGAAACTAGGTCCTAAATAACTTTACTTACAAGCAAAGTGCTGGTGAGTTGTTGTCAGCTTCAGGCAAAATCCAAAATGCTCAAAATCTTTCTCTCTGAGATAGTCTTAAATCAATATACACATTACTGCAGAGTCATTTCATATTACATCATTTTTATCGCTTCCATTTTAGTTCCCAGGCTAACAGAAACTCAAAATTTACATTCCTTTGTAAGCTGCACCTGGCCAGCCTTAGCAATAAAAGACACTTTTATATGTAAAATCTAGTAATTATCTCTGTCTTAAAACAATAGAATTTGCTGATCCAGACATCCTGTCTCTGAGCTTGAGATCAAACACAGTTATAAAATTCTTTGCTTATCGGCTTTCTTCCAGCAGGGTGAACTTTTGTTACATTTTTGAAGTTTAGCATATAACACAGTTTTCTTACATTTAGTTTTCGTTACATTTGTAAAACAAGCCTGTGGATTATATTAATATTTGCAATGACATAGCATTATCTACAAAATTCTTTCTAGCTAGGCTGGCAGCTTTCACACTGGATCTAGTCTAATAAGGAATTTGATGTCCTGCTATAATGACTTTGGCTGTTAATTAGTTGTGTGAGACTGTATAAATTCATGCTAGATGTAGGGGAGTAGTTAGAGGTTATGACCAACCCACTGATAGTGACATCACCTAGTAATAGTTTTTTCTTATGGAATTGTTATAGATATCCAATGTAGGATATATCACAGAGTTGCTATACTGTCACCAGGATGAAGTAGAGGACTGTAGTACATAATTATTTAGAATTGTTTAATTTCAGGAAAGTATAAGAAGCTTTGCTGAATGAATTTTGATATTGGTTTGTTGTATGGGGAAGGTGGTAGATGTTGGGAAATATTAAAGCAATAGACCCACCTTTCCTCTTTATACAGTCAATACAGATGATATTATAGTTGGGTGGTATAATTTCTTAGACGTTTAAGCCATGTTTCAGTTATAGCAAGAATATCAGGCTTGTGTTGGGAATCCAGGTATGTAGTACAATAGTTTTGTTTGTGATGCTCCTAATATTTCTGGTAGCAAAAGTTAGATTACTGGGGTTGGGAATTGATTGTTGTAGGGTTAGAGTAGTATGTGGAAGAGAATTTTTTTGATGTTGGTTGTGATAGGTAGAGAGCCAGGATTAGGGTGAATGTTGCCTTCTAAGAGAATTTTAGTATATTGGGCTAGGGTCTATATTACCAGATCGAATGTCTGGGTTGTCGAATACCTAAACATCGAACTGGTAATATCGAAAGCTAAAAAGCGCGAATGGACGCTTCCACGCCGGGAAAGAATTCCCTTGGCTGTTATCCAGATTTTGCCCTTTTGCCAATGTAAAGTGATCTCAGAGTTGGTATATTTAATTAGGGGGGTGTGGGGGCACAGCCCCCCACTTCATTTTTTTTTTTTTTTTTACAGCCAAAGGAAGTCTTTCCCTGCGTAAAAGCATCCGTTCATGGTTTTTGTCTTTCGATATTACCAGTTTGCTGTTTAGGTATTCAACAACCTAAACATTCGATCTGGTAATATAGACCCATTGGGGTATTATTGATTGTTGTTTTTGGAGAGTATTTTTCCACTTTCATTTATTTCGATTTGAATTGAAATGGATATGATGAGTAAAAATGTGAGGTAAAAGTGAGGGGCATCATTAAATAGGTTTGGCGTGATGTACAGTGACTTTAGGGAAAAGTGTGGATAGGTGGTTAGAATAGAGTTGGAGAGAAGTTATGAGCTATTATTGAGTCATGGTAGGATAAGAGATGGCTTAGCAGGAAAACAGGAATAGAGGATAAGCTGAGGAGTAGCAAGATTAAGTCAGAAGGTCTGTATTTTATTGATTAAGCGATAATGGGGTAGTAGGAATCAAGGAGGAAACAAGAAGTTACAGAGCTGTAGGATATTTATAGTGGTTGTGGAGTCTGAAAACTGGCAGAAAGTAGGTAGGAAGGAAGGATTTTAAATGAAGAAAGACAGGTTGTCTTGGTAACTTCTCTTATGTTGTGAGAAATAGAGGGGTTTGAAAAGCTGGAGTATGAGGATGTAGTTAACATAGGAAGTTGTGAGGGTTTATTTGGGGAAAGTAGACGTTGAAATCCAGAATAGTAGATAGGTGCTGTTGTGGAAGGGTCTACCTAAGAATGAATATATTGTGAAGTAGTATGGGAGGGAGAAAGGTTGTTGGGAATGATGCTAAATGTTAGGTGGAAATTGAAAAACAGGAAAATAAAAAAGAGAATTTGTATGATAATAGTAATGTTGTTTGAGGAGGTTTGGGGAAAGGGTGTCACAGGTAAAATGTGTATGTGGGAAATGCAATGGTAAAGTAAGAAGGTGTGGGTAAAAATTGGGGGTAGGGTGGTGTACCAGGCTTCACTCCCTCAGGTCAATTACTGCAGATAGCAATTAGTTTTTAGCCAGTATGAAGCAATTAACAATGAGGCACAAAGTAGAACAAGTTTTCTTTCATTTACTGAATGCAGAAATCAGGAAGCACAGAGACACTATGTAACTGGCATATACAGTGTAATCTATTGGCCAGGAGAAGGAACAGTGGTCAACTTAGTAATTGATCCTTAGAGTGCAAGGATGACTCCTTTAAGAGGAGTAACATAGCCACTTTCTAGCTCAGGACAGGGACATATTTGGCTAGTTAGTTAATACACAGCAAGGCTCTTCATGTTAAACTTGTTTACATGTCACAACAACAAAGTTCTCAGTTAAAACATTTGGGAGTTGGGTCTTGTGGCAGAGCCTCTGCAATATTGTGGTCAGAATTGGCTGCAGTGATCACAGGCTCTATAATATTATATTGAGGCATTAAAGTTAATACTTATTCCTATTTACAGAGGAAGGACCACACTAAGGTTGAACAAGAGAGTATTGGGTATTGTATGAGTAGAGAGATGGGAAGAAAGTTTATGAATGTAAGGTCAAAATAAGTTTAGCAGGAGGGATGCTGACAGAGAAACAAAGTAATATAGTGTATAGAACTATATATACTGCAGAGCAAGTTATCATAACATTGCACTTCACTGATATGCACAATATAAAACCATAATTTAATACGTATTCATTGGATTAAGCAGTATGTGAAAAGAGTGTTATATGAACCAAAACACCAGCAACTTACATCCATTGACAGGTCCATTAGTATCAGTGCTCTGCTTTGGCTACCAAATTGAATAAAATAAAAATGCAAAAACTGTACACATCACAAAGCATTATCATGTACGTACATTATAGATACATGTGTCCTGTATGCATGAATCACATTCTGTGGCACAGCTATGGCCTGATATTTTATGGTGCTCCATAATCACTGATGATAAGCATTTACAGTTGTTTGATATATAAAGCTGTATGTGTACTCACTACTTTAACCTTGTGATTCGCACATTATAACTGTTGCTCCATGATTTGTGTTCCATTTTATATATAAAACTGTGTTTGCGTGCAGTACCAGGGTGTTTGGCCAGAGTTTAATAACAAGGTCCACTGTGTTACATGCCATCTGGCAACCAGTGAAATAGATCTTTTCATTAATGTAGTAGCATGCTGCTTTACTGTGAGTGTATGTATGATCTTCAGTGTCTAGTGTAGTTGCTATACCTACTGTACTGTGGAATGCCTTTTACTTGCTTTGAGGGAGGGATGCATAAGTTCATTAGCATGTCATACAAATGCATCAAGTGACTCCAGCAAGTACAGGCTGATTGACACCTGTAGAACCTCATGATGTATCTATCTAGGTGCAATGATATAGCCTCCTGCTGGTGTTAAGAATGATCCGATATCAAGCAAACATGTATTTAGCAGTGTTGACATTAATATCAATGATGGCACTAGGTGGTCTAGCTATGCATGCAGTACATCACACTTGTAATGTCATCTGTCTATACTACTTTTTCTTGTGACTCTATGAGCAGTGGCATATGTGTAGCAAGTGACCAAGATTTGTAAAGCAAATCTTCAACTGCAACATGAAACACCCCAATTAAACACACTGTGTTCTCTCAGCATGCAAACACCAGTCTCTTTTTGCAGTTACCTCTGCTCATAACTAGTTTCAAAACATTGTTTTTGCATGTTTGATATTACTGTCACATATGTGTTGCTAAGCTGTGCTTATAGTGTTACATGTGTGACTCAATGCGTGAGTGTTCTTGCTGTATGATGGTTATATCAAATGTTGTTATTAGTTGTACAGTGCATTGTTTCCTGTTTTTATATGTACTTGTACAGGTATTTATTTTCATTTTTATCTTTATTCATTTTGTTTCTGTCGTTCTTAGTGCAACATGTATTGCACCTACTTTCCAGACACAGCTTTTTTAAATGTTTCATTTCAATATACTTTTTTTATTAATTTAAACATAGGTATAATAAACTGTACAAATGTATGCTTTCATTTGTATACAATCAGAAATATGTACACTTCATTTCTGCATTTTACAAAACATATTAGTATTCTCAGAGTTATCCTATTGTCATACATAGAAAAATGAAGGTAAAATAAAATGAAAAAAGTAACCAGAAACATTCATACTTGTCCTATGGTGCTATTTTCAAACCTCCAATGTTTTACACTAATTCTAATCTACAGAACATGAAGTTATTTCTGCTTGACCAACCTTTAGCCTACTGAAAACTCTTTCGGTATTGATCAATTCCTCATTTTTATTTCTCCTCTTTCTAGCCTATTCCATCTGCTTCTCATGCTTTATTCCCATCTCTCCCTCTCTTATTATGCTTCCCATTACAGTCTTCATCTATTTATATACATCCTGGGCAATAATGGCCATGGTCCCCTCTTTTCTCCATGCCTTTGCTATTTTTTTTTAACTATTTCTTTTTCTGCTATGAATTATAATTGTATCCTTTTCTCAAAGTCCTACCAACTTGAATTGACTTCTACTCCAAATACACAGGAACTTTATCTGTTTTTTTTATTATACACATTCTCCCTAAACTCTCAACTCTGTCATTACATAAAGTACCTATTTACAACTCCACTACGTGTGCATTGTCAGAACCTATTTCACAACACCAGCAGGTTGCTTCTTCCATCTATTCTTCATCCTTTACCCTAAATGGTGTGTGATATCATCAGTGGAGAATTCCCAGATAAGTATCTTGTATAGGACCCAGTATTCCAGCATTCTTCCTATATTTTATCATTCTTCCATAATATATCCCCTTTCATTCATTATTTTCCAGGGTTTGAAGCACTGTCTTCCCTTCCTTTTCATCTAAATCTGCTTGTGGTATACTTATAGTGTCATTTTAGATTCCCATACTCTCCCAAGTATATTTCCTCTTCCCTATCAGATTTCCTAGTTTTTCCCTTTCATATTTTATTTTTTCTGTAATAGCTTAATAACAAAACAATTTTCCATTATCTAAGTTATAAGTGGCTTGCATTTCCTTGAACAATTTATATTCTTGTAATCCTATTAAATTAGAACAGAGTGTTTTAATTTCTCCTTCACTTTTCCTTCTGTTTTGCTAGTTTTCCTCTCTTGCATCTGTTAATATTCAGTCCCATATTTCATCAGGTGTCTTATTTTTCCAGTCTTCCCATCTTATCTCTCCAACCATATATCTCTTTAGATAATTGGCTTGGGAACATCATTGATCCTCAATGGATGCTTCATGCTCCACAGCAGTATTTTAATCAACAAATACAGCCTGCTGCAAACCTGGAAGGCATAATCTGTCTGGAAGTCAGTGCAGAGACTAAAATCTTCTCTGAGAGCCACAGTTCCACCACTAACCATGGAAGACCTGTTGCAGCAGTTACAATGATGTGTCTTTCCTTTCCTTGGTAACCGAGTGTCAAAGAAAGCCCTAGCTAGCATGCAGGGAAAATCAATCAATCAATCAATCAATATATGCACATACACCATAATCTAAAGCAACAGTTACATTGGCATGGCTTGTGTGAGTTTTTGTGTGTGTCTGTGTGGATGCTATTAAATCCTTACATAACTTATATTTTGGATGTAAAATACTTCCTATAATAACTGTTCCATGTCCTGCTTTAAAAGAGTAGACAGAAGAACTATTTTAAATCAAAGTATGAGAAATATATACTACTAATAAAAAACAAATACAAAACAATTTAAGAGATAGCTCATCTAAGAGCAATAATGCCCTATATATATATATATATATATATATATATATATAGGGAAATAATGTATCTGTTGGGCCTCACTACACCCCTGTGAAATCCGTTATTTTCCTGTAACACCCACCTTGTCAAGCATTGCTGCTTGTTTATTTCATTATCTATTTTGTTTTCAATTTCAATCACTCTGCTTCATTTACTGCTCTTTCCTCTCATTCTGTCCATCATAGTTTCAAATTTTGACTTCCCCATATTTTCTGTGCTAAGTTGGTTAATGTATGTTTCCTATGACAAGATATTTCTTTATGTCCTGTCCATAGTCTCTTTTGTGTATCCTTTTTTAATATTCTATAAATCACACAGTTTCTGCATTTTGTTTGTAAATTTATCTTGAGGTGCCATTTATATAGGTTCATAGATAATTAATAGGTTAAAGGCCGTAAGAAGCTTTTTCAAGCCCAGAGATTAACTCCCATTTGTAAATGATAGGATAAATTACCCAGGAGGATATAGCTGTGCTTAGGTGACAGAGCATTTATGAGCTGCCTGTGTCCAATATGGTGTAGGTGCCAGGCCAGGGCTAAATTTTTAATTTCCCATCCATTTCTCTAGGTTACATTCAAATAGCTGAGGGATGAACGTTACTTCATATGGATGGGTCACCTCTTCCAAAGCAGGGGTAGTCTCTGTGACATATCGCTCCCTCCAACCTGTTCTGTTTATGTTGCAATTGAGGTTTGTGTCCTTGTATTGGATATTTCTAATGCTGTAAGACTTGCTGATGTGCAGCAAGTCCCTCACTACTGAATCAGATGATGTCTTATAAGCCAGGCACAGATCACCACGCAGATAAGGCTTTGAGACAATCTTGATATTCTATGTGATTTATGTCTTTTATTGGTTTTGTATGTAACCTCTGTGGGTATTCCAATTCTTGTAAATGCCTAGTACGGTACATATGAAAGGTAACCTTGTATCAATGGTTGGTCTAATGAGGGCTGAGTACAGCAGGATAACGAGATCTTTGGACCTGGATGCTACACCCTTGCTAATAATTTGTACAATATAGAATGATTTCTTTACAATATTAGTAGTTAAATGCCATATGGCATAGTAAATTAAATATATCATTAAGGGTAAAACCATCATTCTCACAATCTGTATTCTTCCAACCAGCAAATGTGTCTATTTATCTAGATGCTTATTATATCTTCCTTTTTTTAAACAAGAAACATCTTTATTAAATTATCACATATGACATAGGCTGTCTTACATTTATATAAATGAAAACAAACTGTAATTGACATAATTTCAGTTGCAAACATATAAAAAACACAAAAACAGCATTGTGGGCCAAAAAAGAAACAAACAATGGAACAAATCCACAAAGTCAAATGGCTGAAATTTAACATGAATTTAATGTTTGTAAGTACTTTCATTCTGTACAAAATTGAAATTAAAACTCAGAACTTCATCAGACAGAAACAATTCAGGTTTATGTCTGATGAAGTTCTGAGTTTTAATTTAATTTTATACAGAATAAAAGTGCTTACAAACATTAAATATGTGTTAAATTTCAGCCATTTGACTTTGGATTTGTTCCTTTGTTTGGAAACATTATACATTACAAACCATGTTGACACAATTGTAGTTGCAAACTTTATACATCACTTATAATCCAGCCAGTCATTGTTAGTCAAACATTATCTTCCTAAATCTAGCGTTTTTTTTCCCAAGCATTGGATTAAGCATGGGGCTAACTAACAGTCCTAAATACTTATTCCCCACCCCGATGATTATGTTAAACACATCATCCTTTTCATATGTTTAACTATTTTTCTTACTACTGATTTATTTGAATGGTATTTTAGCACTGGCACATTGCTAATTTTTTAAAATATTTTAGTTTAACAGAATGGCCACCTTCTCTAACAAGTTCTTGCAGTCATCTGTAAATAGGCTTATACTACTTCTTGTATACTACCTTATCTCAACCGATCTCTGATGCTTTAGGCTGATTTATGTTTAACCTTCAAAGAAGGCAAGGAGACAGAGGACATCCTTGCAAGATACCTTTCTCTAACTTTAATTATTTTCCCTGACAGCTCCTCATTTACCAGTATATATATATATATATATATATATATATATATATATATATATATATATATATATATATGTCTTTCAAGATTTGTATATTACCTTGACTCTTTGCACCTGATATCCATTTCCTAGAACTTGCTGTGTTATAGTTAGCATAACTTTCCAGTTTTCCATATTAAGCTCTTTTTGAAAATTTGTTAATACTATTCCAGCAAGATTATCTCCTTTTCACTTCATGCATCTTGAAAAAATAGCTAATGATGGAATTCTAGAGATCTGTTGAGGATCTATTCTTTAAAAAAACTATCTGCACAGGTGCAATAATCTGTTAGAGTAATTTTCTAGCCTAGTTAGTATTCTTATACATAGATATGGGCCTGCAGTTGGCAGGGACCTCTAGATCCCGTTTTTCCTTTACAAGCATCAAACTATCATAGAGCTTGGAAGGATACCTGTGGATAAAGCTGTATGAAATATCTCCCTTAAGGCCTCTTACAGCTTTGTGACTACAGTTTTATAATATTCGCCAGGATAATAATCAAGTCTTTTTGCCTTACCGGATTTCAGATACCTTACTTCCTCTACTGCTTCCCTCTTGCAATTAGTTTACATAGTTCTTCTTTCTTCTCTCTTCCTACTAATAGGCACTGCCATTCCTCAAGATAGATTCCTTTTTGACCAATATCTGAATATAATTTCAGATGAAATTATCTAAAAACCTGCAAAATCCCTCTATTATATGTTATGCTCTCTTCTCTTTCTGTTTTCACTCCCTTAATCCATGTTTTCCTTCTACCCTTGAGTTTCCATGTTAACAACTTTGCATCTGTCTTCTTTACCCCACTGTTTTGCTAGTCTTCCATTTATTTCAGACTGAATATATGATTCTTCCAAATCTTTAATAGTCTTTTTTAACTTATAATCTTACCTTTTTGCTCTTTTACCCCTTTGGCAGTCCTATTTGTCTGTACTTTATGGATTTATGTCTCTTGCCTTTTGATTTAATTTGATGTTTATTTCCTCTGTTTCTCCATAATCTCCACTCTTCCTCCTATGTGTGTCTCTTATATCCTATTTGATTTTATTATATTACATCCCCAGAAGGGTCCTTGATTTTTTCCTTACCTGCAATGCAATTTCTGCAAGCCACCAAATCCTCTTGGTATCCCTCCTTTACGGTGCATTTCACTTCCATGTTGTTCTCAGGACCTCCATTTTCCCCAATTCCATAACTACTATGGCATGATCTGATTCTGTTCCATCTGTTAATCTTAATTAAATGATTTCTCCTGTTGTTTAATTGTTAAATAGGATGCTGCCAATGCAACGTGCATGGATGCTTGTGTTCAGCCCCTGAGCATGTGTATCCTGTTCCAGTTCTTTTCTTAATCCTCCAAATATTCTCTATATTTACTTCCTGTATTAACCTACTTACTGCTTTCAATGTTTTTAGTGGAATTCCATTTCTATAGAGCCTATCCAGCTATTGATCTATCACAAAGTTAAAATCTCCTCCGAGCAAGGTATAAAACCCCAACTATAACTCAGGCAATCCAGACTGAATTAACTACTTGGGCATTTGAGGCAATGTCAAGGGGATAATGGGTTTCCCATCCTGAGGAGGGAGAATGGAGAGGCATGAGCAGGCCATAACAGACTGTTAGTTTTCACTGGCAGAATTCAGGAAAAGTATTATGAATTGTTTCCTGGGAGTAGAATGGTAGTTTGCTGACATCAACCCACTGAAGAAGTAAGAGGCAATTCGCACAGTCAGCCTATTGCACAGGGGCATGCACAGGGGCAGGTAGAAAAAATGAGGGCAATAACATTCTGGCAGCAGCATGACACAGTCCTCAGATGCCTCTGCCTCTGTCTCCCCCCTGACCATAATCGTTACTGAATGAAGTGCTAGGGACGCCAGGAAGAGTCAGTAGACACAACAGATGAAGTGAGGTTGTGGGGTCCATTAATTGTCAGCAGCGGGAGGAAAATGAGATGCAAAAAAAAAAAAAAAATCTCCTAAAAACACAAATTGATCTCCCTGTTGCCATACTTAATGAATATCCCTTGCACATTCCATAGTGATCCTGCTTCATGTAAGTTGGGTTTATAGTCAGAGACTATCACCATACTCTTGCATTCTTCTACTGACCTCCCTATTACCCACTAGCTCTGATCATCCCTCTTAGCTTATAGAACTTTGCAGCCCATACTGTCTGTACTCAATGTACATACACCTCTGCTTCGCTGTTCCGACAAACATACACACAACACAAGCACACCAAAATAAATAATTCACACACATACACTTCAAAAAACCCTACACTAAACCATAAATACACTACTAGCTATCCACTTACCTTAAGCCATCCCCAACCCTAAGGTCTGTAATTACCACACACTCACCTTACCCACTCCCTAACCCTAAAGTCCCTAACTATGGCACACTCACCTTACCTGATCCTTAACCCTAAGGTCCCTATCGCACACTCGCCTTACCCGCTCCCTAACCCTAAGGTCCCTATCTCACACTCACCTTACCCACTCCTTAACCCTAAAGTCCCTAACTATCACACACCCACCTTAACCCGATCTGTTTGCACACTTACCTTAACCTGGTCCGTACCCTTCGATCCACAGTCAAGGAAATAGCGAAGCTGCAGAAACGGCCCATGGAATACTTTCCCTAGGAAAGTATTCGATATTCTGCAGCTTTCCTATTTTCAGCGTTTGGTGCATAGGGTTCGATATTATAACATTCGTAGTTTTAAGACTTCGATGTTATAATATAGACCCGCTTAAAGAGCGTATTGTTCAGCATATGGGTGACATTAGACGTAAAAATATACTTAATGCCCTAGCTAAACATGTTTCTATTTTTACTGATCATAGTTTTGATTTTATAGTGTTGCAAATGCTGTATTTTAATAAAAGGCATGGTGATTTTAATAACAGACTTGAAATTGCAGAGACAAAGTGGATTGTAAAGTTGCAGGCAGATAAACTGCCTGACCTTAATGCCTCTGTTCCTTTAAAACCAATTCTTAAGAAATGAAGTTTACATCAATAATTGATTGCTGTATTTTATTGGTTAATTGAAGCACATATTTTAGTATTTAATAGGTTCTGTTGTTTTATTCTGTGGATCTGATGAAGCAGAACTCGTATGAAAGCACTTATCCTGTGTAGTCTGTGTATTAAAGTTTTAAACTTTTACAGCCTTGGTGGATGCCTGGTTTGTTTGCAGCAATCTAGCAATTTTATAGGTTTCTAAGAAAATATGTAAAAGGTGTCCGCATTTTGGGGCTTTTGTAGGGTTGCCACCTTCCGTTGTGGCTAAAACTGGGGTAAGGCCATACCTCTCGCATCACCCTTAACCCCACCTATTCCTGCCCCCTCTTTCACTCATGTTCTCCTATTTTGTGATGTCACTATGGCATCAGCAGATGGGAACACCCTCTTTTTCCATTCCTGATGCCTGCTTTCAGCCAATTTACTATGATTTTCTGTGCAAAAGCATAGCAAATCAGCCAATTTAACAAAGTCTGATAGTCTGTTTCCTTTTTTGAAACAGAATACTTGAGTTTGTACAGTGTTTTCTGGACTACTGGAGAATCAATTTGTTTTCCAAATAGTTTGAAAAAAAAAAACAGTTGGCAACCCTAGGCCTTTGTCCTCCATTATATGTTCATAGGTGTGTACTAGGCTAATGGCCCTGGGGCCTTTACAAGCCTAGCCATAGGATTAACCTGGCATAGTGCCACCCAACCTTAGTTCCCAGTGCCTCTGTCGAGTAGAGCCACTGGAGTGATCCCCGGGGTGAATTTTCTGTTTCCCAACCTCTCATCAAAATTTCTCTTGAAGAGGGTCAGCGAGGTGCCCTGCTTGACATGTATGGGAAGTCTGTTCCATAGCATGGGCAGTCTCTGGGTTATGAACCTCCCCCTCCAGCATGCTCTGTTAATTGTGGTAATGAGGCTGAGGTCTCTGGAGCATGTGGTGAAGAGTGATTTGGATTTCTTTAGGTGTAACATGTCTAACAGAGCTGGGTCAGACATGGCTTTGTAAGTCAAGCAGAGTTTGCCTCTAAGTAGGCGATATGAGACAGAGAATAGTTGGAGTTTTTTGAGTTTGTCCATATAGGACAAGTGTTTAAGGCCTAGGATCCTTTTTGTGAGGGACTTTTGCGGCCTCTGCAGTTGTTGCAGGTGTCTAGTGAGGTACATTGTACTCAATGATTGGCCTAATGAGGGAAGAGTAGAGGGAGACAATGACCTCTTTCTTCCTGGATGCAAAACCCTTAGTAATGAGATGTGCCACATAGAAGGACTTTCTGACCACAGTGGCAATGTGGTGATCAAAAGAGAGGTTACTGTCAACCTGTGTTCCCAGATCTCTTATAACACCTTCTGTGTTCAGTGGACTACCATCAATATGGTAATTCATGGGAACCAAGTTTTTCCCAAAGGGGATGACGACACATTTTTTTGGTATTGAGCTTAAGGCCATGGTTCTAGCAGCAGTCTTTGGTCTCAGTGAGGCCATTCTGTAGGATGTCTACATCACCTGGGGAGTTAATAATAGCTCCCAACTTGCAATCGTCTGCAAACTGTGTCAGCCAGAGGCCCTTCGTGTTGGCCTGGACTTCAGAGAAGTAGATACCATACAGGAGAGAACCCAGGACCAAACCCTGTGGGACTCCACTCATGACTAGTCAGCAGTCTGACTTGGAGTCAGCTACTTTCACACTGTGGGTTCTATCTGTGAGTCAGTTTGCAACCCACCAAGTGATATAGGGGTTGATGCCAAGCTTAGTGAGTTTTTCTATTTTTCCTCAGTGGGGAATGCTATTAAAAGCCTTGGTGTGATCAAGGTAGGCTGTATGAACCACCTTGCCTTCATCCGCAGCTCTGGTGACTGACTCAAAGAAGTCGACCAAGTTGAGTAGGCATCATCTACCCTTCACAAAACCACTCTGTGTGGGATCCAGAGTCTGGAGATTCCCTATATCCTTGTTTATTAGGTCCATGATGATGCATTCCATAGCTTTGCATATCAGACTCGTCAGGCTAATGGGGCAATAGTTCCCAGGGTCTGTAGTCATTTCTGCTTTGTGGAGAGGGATGATTGTAGCAGTATGCCATTCATTAGGGACAAAGCCTGAGGTGTGGCTGTGCTTGAACAGGGCACACATGTGAGGTGCCAGTTCACTCTGTAGTTCATGTAAAACACAACCAGGGATATTGTCAGGTCCCATAGAAGCTGTATTCTTGGCCTTGGACAGTGCTGTTTTAACCTGTGCATCAGTAATGCTGAGTGCCTTGGCAATCTACTGGTAATGTGATTGGTCCTTTGGGGGGGGGAGAGGGGTTAAGTTGGCACTGAATCTGTCGGCCAGTATACTGGCAATATCTGTTGCCTCTGTATAGGAGGTATCATTGCGCAGTAGCTCATAGCAATTCTGGGTATTGCCGTGGAAATTCTTTACATAACTATAGAAGGTCTTGTAGTTGTCATAACTATCTATTGCAATTCTGTTTTCATAGCTAGCTTTAGAGGATTTGATGAGGGATCTCAACTTTTTGTTGAGGCTGATAAGGGAGTTTTTTCAGTCTTGGGACTTCACCTTATTCCATATCAGTTTCCTCCTTCTGTTGTAGAGTTTGTTTATGGCAGGGGACCACCAGATTGGCTTCCTTTTTTTGGAGGAGAGTGCCTTAGTTCTATTGGGTATGGCAAGATCCATGCATTTGTGTACATGTTCGTACAGTGCATTGGTGAATGATTCTGCAGTCATGCAACTATTCTTCATTTGCATGGGTGCTGTGAAGTTAGCCACCTCTGTTTTTAGGAGCCCAAAGTTAGCTTTGGAGAAGTTTTACATGGTGAATTCCTTTGCGGGGGGGTGGGAGAGATGTGGATTTCCAAGGTAATTAGTCTGTGGTCGGATCTAACCAGGGAGGAGCTGACTATTGGTGTAGAGCAATGGTCACCCATGTTAGTAATGACCAGGTCAAGGATGTTGCTACCTCTAGTGGGGGTACAAACGAGCTGGTCCAGGGCATTAGAATTAATGAACTCCGGGGGGGGGGGGTTTCTCCAAAAGATGATGTCCTGATTTTTAATGTTCAGTCCTCAAACAGAATGGGATTCGGCTGTTCTGAATCCAATCTATACTATGGCCAACAAAAGTACAACAACACTAGAATACCATTTTTTTCTTTAATTAAATAGGCAACAGAATAAAAAGCAGCACAGTTTTTTCCTAAATTAAATATAGCAACAGAATAAAACAGCAGAACAGATTCCTTCTTAAATAAGTAAAAGCAGCAGTTGGTGTGAAATACACTCAAGTACAACAAATGCAGTAGTAAAACTGAAACTTAGCATTCGTAGTTCTCTTGCATGGTTTGGTATGATCAGACGAGCAGAGGCTGATTGACTAACTCTCAGGAGCCGTTGGACACTCAGAAGTGTGGTCACAAAAGAATGAAGGTACTATAAATGTACTAAATATACTAAATCTGGGGTTACCCTACAGTGTAAATACAGAGAACATTGTTTTCCAGTCAAACCAATAATTCATCTTTCTTTGAGGTGGAATGATCTTGGAGTTGGTATATTTAGTAACAAGAGTAATGAGGGTTAAAGCCACACATAATGGTGCAGAGACACACCATCCTGTAACAAGACTGATTTCCTGTTTAATTTAATTATATTATTTTGTAAAATATTATTTTTACCACATTCAGCATATAGAGACATTTTATATATGCTACTGTAAACTGATACTTCTCAAATGCTTTCTTAATTTTGTTAAATATGTCATTCATCTTTTATTTAAGCTTTCAAGAGGACTAAGGGAATCCTTAGATTATAGTCAACTATTTTACTTTTTTTAATTGATTCAACCCTAAATGGGCATTAAGTTAAAGGAGAAGTACAAACCTCATGAATGGAACAGCATAGGATTGAAAACTGAAATGTCTGACATTATAAATGAATGAATGCTTCATAGTGTTATATATGAGAAAAAAGGATTTTGTTTGGACTGATTCAGATTAGTATAATTTAATGTACTAGAACAGACAAAGAGGGATTACTAGTGAAGTGCCCTTACTAGTGAAGCAAAACAGGTAAACAGCAATGCATTGTGAAAGTGCACCTGGTGAATATTGTCTTCTCAATTAGCAGAGGTTGTTACTTAATTATACTGTAGAAATATGATGATGTTGCATATTTTTGTGTGTTCAGCATGTTCAGAATAGTAGGAGAGGATGGAGGTGAGGCTAATTTAGTATTATTACTTAATAAGCTTGTTTTTAGCTTTAAATGTCATCCTCACCTACTTTTTAAGATAATGTAATTTAGGCAACATGGGTGAGATGGACACGGGCTACCTTGATCTTTTGCAGTAGGTTTTCTTACACAGTGTAAGGTATGCAATATGTACGGTGAAGATTAAACAGGTTGGGATATAAAGAACTTCTGTACTATTAAATGTAAAGATACAGGGATTGATTGTCATAGTAAATGTAAAGACTCCCCTGAAATGAAGCACTGAACTCTTGCAATACTGGTATTCAAGTAGATGATTAGGCAAATTACAAACATCTTTATACAACAGTCAAAATAACAAAGTATAGGAAATGCAGACTAAATCGTCTTTTCCTACTGACTTTAAAATTGATGAAAGGGTACGAATAGATGAGCCTTGTTTTATATTTTGTCAAGAAAGCAGGGAAAAGAGGAAACTGATGTGAGAAATCAAAATTTACTGACAGAACCAGTACTATACACAAATGCTTCAAGCAGTTTGATACTGGTTTGAGATCATGTGGGTAACAAGAAGAAAACATTTAATATAATAATATTGTACTAAGGGAACTTTGTGTGATAATGATAATGTGATGTAATAGATATCGAGTGACAAGAAACAGCAAGGAAAAAGAGAGGATGAACCCTGTGGGAGTTTCTAGGTGAGCACTAGGTTTGATTGTAAAAATACTAATTTGAATGCTGGGCAGTCAAGTGATAATATAAATATTTAAGTTATGGATAAAAAACCCACTGAAGGGCTTTCAAATTCTTATCATAGGTAATGCTGTTTTAAAGGGAAATAAAAACCTGTTACCAAGAATCAACACAGAAAATATTCCAGTAAATGCTTGAGTGGAATTTGAATGGGATTAGGAATGGAATGGAAACTCATTTACATGATCTTTAAAATATTATGTGGTGGTGGTCATAGGTGATACAAATAACACAGGGGAAACCAATATGGCTACTTTGAGTATGAAGTAAATAGTATTATTACAATGAGTAAGAATCTGGGATTTAGGGTCCTGTTTTGTGACATCCCTCCTGCCATATGTTATGCTGATTTACTACTAAAAGTAACCAGACAGTTTACAAGTTTTTTAAGAAGGGAATCTTTTAGGCATTCATTGGAAATAATTACTACGAAGGAGAAAATATCAATAAAAAAACACTGTTCTCTGGTTTAAAAACTTCCTCACTAACATACTCTTCAGAGTTAAAATAGGACCCTCCCAATCAGATTATGTACCTTTAACCAAAAGTGTATCAGAAGGATCCATTCTTTCATATTCATTAACAAACCTTTTATGGCCTCCCCCATCTTCCACTTGTACTCACTGCTGATGACATGATCATTTACAGATCAGGTCACTTTCACACCAACATTCAATGCTAACTCCAGTCAGACTTACCTGAACTCCACCAGTGGCTCATAAACCATAAACTACTTCTCAACCCCACCAAGACTAAAACTATGCTTTTTGGAATTCCACAGAAAATTCACAAAGTACCTGACTCTTTAACTATCTTTGACCTATGCAAACATCCCATAGAGAAAACCTCCACATAGACAAAGTAAGAGCCAAAATAAACTCCCTCCTCTTTTGGGTTAAAAAGATCTTCCCTTTTCTATTCTAACCCCTGCCAGAGCAGCCAGTTGCAAAGGAATTCTCCTTTCTCAACTTGAATATGGGTTCACAATTTTTGCTTCTGCCTACAAGACGAACATTGCCATACTCCATATTATCTCTAACAGCATCTGCCAATTTGTTACAAACTTACCTGTCTGTGAGCATCACTGCATCACTCAAGACAAAGCTAAATGACTACCCATAACACAAAGATCTAACCTACATTTAGGATCTCAACTCTATAAACTACTCCAACTCAACACATTTACTCCCCTTGCAGCCTGACTTCATAAACAACTCCTCACACTACCTGAGACACTACTCACAAGCCATACCAACTCTCATTAGAACCAAACTCCACAGCACTGCACATGCTTTCCCCTCTTAGGTACTGACTCTTTGGCAAGCTGTCCTCATCAACATTAAGTAAATCAACACTTATTCCAAATTCAGAATACAACTCAAAAATCACTTTTTCATGCAAACTCAAAAATCACTTCTTCATACAGGCCAAATGCTCCTGCTTCATCACAGGACATATCACCTAACCCATCTCCTTTCTGAGGCTCTTCTCCTCTTTCAAGATTCACTAATGATTGACCCATTTTAGAAACTAATGTAAATATTGTATATTACACTCTGCTTGATTGTACATTGCACTGTGTCATTCACTGGAATGTAGATACACATTTTTTTATCTGTGTAATTAGTCTGAACTATTCTCCTATTGTATACATTTCTTTATCTTTTTTTGTAAAATGTTTTGTATTTCACCCAGGCTAAGCCTGAAATTAGTCAATATTGATCACTGCATAACTCCAGCAAATAAATAAATAAATTACATAAGTCACATAATGTTTGGAGTCATCAGGGAATAAGTTTCTGCTGAATAAAATAACTAAGAGGGCTCAATCTTTTTATCAGACAAGTGCAAAGGACAAGGGGTGAAAATAGATTAATATGTTTTATGTGCAATGTAAGGAATCTGAATAACAAGATTATGGATCTTAAAGTCAGTGTAGGAGGGGAGGACTATGATGTCATATTAATACAGAAGCATAGTTTTCCAATGCCAACAAACCACTAGCTGGGTATCCTCTGAAAGTGGTGCCTCACTGTCAGCCTGGGTACTACCACTCAACTCTGCCATTGCAGTCACTCTGTCCAAGTGAACATCAGTGCCTATCAGCAGCTGTGTTTCACCTTCAAGCTCACTGCTGCAGGATAGATCCCTCCTTGAAATAGCCACCTCTCCAGCCCTGGCTTCAGGTGTGGGGTCTGCCTGGGTCTTTCCCAAACTGCAAGACCCACACACCTGTCTCCAAGCCTAACTGCGTGTAACTGCATGCACACATGGTACTGCATTATTAAAATAATTCCCTATCAAGACATCTGCAGGGATATCCTTAATGACACCTAATTGCTTACTTCCTTTTCCACCCACCCAGTCAAGGTAAATCTGGCCAAAGGCATTTGAAATGGGGTCCTTCCTAAAGATCTGACTGGAGTGGACTGCCCAGGCAAGTACTGCTCCTCTTTAACCACCTGTAGGCTTCACAATGGTTATGTCAGAGGCTGTGTCTCTCTTAGCAGTGGCCTGTTTTCCATCCACTAAGATAAGATATAAACTCCAGTGATAGTCTGGTACCCCTGTTGTCTCCATACAACTTACAACTGGCATACTGTTATTCCCACTTTCTGGCTCCCCCACCTTTGCTCCCCACCTTGCTTCAGTGGACATTTGTATGCTACATGGTCCTCTGGTTACATTTAAAACATCTAAACCTTGATCCTGGCCATGTACCTGAACTAGTGGCTTCCCTCTTACTGGTGGACTCTGTTGGGGTAGTTTAGGCTACCCACCATGGGTTCCCTTGTATCCATGTGCAGCACTGGGTATCCCCTTCTGGTGCAGTGATGACCTGCTTGCTAAGTAGATATCCCCTTTTTTCCCCAGCTCATCTGCAGAGTTACACTCCTGGTCTGCCAACCAGATTCTCATGTCCTTCGGGAAAGTGCTAAGGGCTTGTTCCCAAACCAAAACATCTGCCAGCCTTTCAAAAGTGGTGACCTGACACCCACTCACTCACCTATGAAAATAAGTGCTTAACTCAGCAATATAATCATGTACACTTTCATTACACTTTCGTCTGCCTTGTGTTTATGCTCATGAAACTTTTTTCTGTAAGCTTCAGGTGTTAAATTAAAACATTCCAATAAACATTGTTTAACCTTGCCATAATTTAAACAATTAATATCAGACAATTTACAAACAGCAGCTACAACTTTACATTGGAATAAGGAGGTCAGGAACCGTACCAAGAGCCCTTGGTCAGCATTATACTGTTTACATACTGTTTCAAATATATGAATAAAACTATCAAAATTATTACCCTCTGTAAACTGTGGAAGAAATGTACTAACTTTTATTGCTTCTAGGATTCGGTTATTCCTTTTGCCATTACCTCCATGACCCTGACAGAGTCAGCATCTTCCTCTCATGTTGGCACTGTTTCTCCTTTTCTTCAGCCTCCAAATTCTGCAGTCTCTCTGTTGATTCCAGTTCCATCTGTTTCTCCTTTTCTTTGGCCTCCAAATGTTTCAGCCTCTCCACTAATTCTAATTCAAACATTTGGCTTCCAGTTCAAATTGACTCCAGATGGATTTTTAAGTCCTCTGAGGGAAAGGTGAACTGTCCTGTTTCTGAGGGTTGCACACCCTCATTGACAGACAGGTAATCTTTCTGGTCTGGGCTACAGCTGCTACAAAGGCTGAAATCATTTCCTCTTTAGTCAAGTTGGCAAGCACCAGTCCTTTGTCTTCACATACTTTGGCTAACTGGTTCTTTGTCAGCTTGCCAGAATCCTCTGCTGACATCTTTACCTGCTTTCCCTGACTAAACTAAACTAACAAAAAAATAAATAAAACTGTTGTGAAAATGAAATTCTGCATATTTACCTTGTGGCTGCTGAGAGTACAAGGACAACTGCCTACAGGCTACAGAAGTTCAATTAATATCCATAGCACTGCTCACCAATATGTGACATCCCTCCTCTGTGCCAGTAATCAAGGCGCCTCGATCCTCAGCACAGACACCAGTGAGGGATGTTTACTTGGATACACACAGTATTTCCAGATGAGGCTCTCTGCACCCAGCACAATTTCCCTTAAGAGCACACAGGGAACACACTCAGTCTTGGGTCTGGGTTTGCCTCTCTCTCTCTCTCCAGGCCCCCAGTAAGACTCCCACTGACACAGCTGTTGAGCTGAATCATCAGCCAACTATTCCAAGCCAATTCCTCCACCACCCTCTCTGTGAAAGCAATGCTCTGTGTCCCTGCTCCAAGTAGCTGACACACGCACTCTTTGAGATTTCATTCACACACACACACACACACACACACACACACACACACACACACACACACACACACACACACACACACACACCTGGGAAAGGCTGGCACAAATTTACTTGCTCTTCCACCTCTGCCCAGGCTATAGGTAGTTCCGCTACCACCAGCCAGCTACTCTAATGTTCTTTCAAGGGTACCCAATTATACTGAGTAAAATTAATACTAATACAAAAGGTAGTGTTTGATCAATGCAGCAAGGCTTTCAGGAACAGCCACAGTGTCACCAAATAAATGTAAGTACTAGCAAAGCTTAAAATATTCTGCAAAAGACCAGCCACAATGTAACATTTAAATATATTTAATACGAAATAATACAAGAAAATGAAAGTACTAAATATCTATTTACAATAAATACTAGAGTTTCACTCACAGGAAATACTAAAAATAACAATAATGGAAAGATTCACATAGATACAGAAAAACAATACTTAACTAATCTCAATGTATTTTCCTGACTTATCTAAAGAATTACTATTCCCTGCTTACTTACTAGAGCAAGGTAAGATGAAGTAGGTGAGTGAGCCATCTTTGTCAGGTTTCAAAAACAAACTGCCCTGAGACATCTGCCTCATCTAGTCTTAAAACATCATTTCAGTGCTGGATTACAGAATGACATCACATACATCTGGTCATCTGACTTCTGGTTCCCGCACTACCCCTTTAGAAACTGAACCAGAATCTAGCACATATGTGTGTTACCATAAAAACAGATAAAGCTTTGCTACAATGTGTTATAGCATATGGAAGCTATAAAACCATTTCAAAACTTCCACCCTTCCAGGCTAGCAATTAGTTCACCCCTAATGACAATATAGTAGGATTCCTAGTCCTACACAGACATTTTATCTCTGGCTAGAATCAGAACTATAAGATACAGTCTTTATGGCCTAAACCAGGTAATTTAATTTCAAATTATTTTTCAAAGTTAGCTGCACTGACATTAACCTCTTCTCTTCCAGTATACACAATATATTCATTTCAACAGTTACAATACAGTCTGACATACATGTGTATTTCTTTTCTGTTCAATAGGACCCACTGTTGGTACATGTTTAACACAAGCAGCTTTACAAATACATTTTTAACACAAGCACCTGTACAAATCAGTTTGATATACAAATGACATATAATTCTTTACAAAACTCCAGCTAGCTATGCTGGCATATGTTATATACCTACTGTCCTTCTTCTCCTGGCACAGCTGTCATTACCTGACATCATCACAAGGTCATTTTACCATTCTTGTTTTAGTCTTTAGAGCACACATTTTTGTCTTTAATCAGAGGGCCCCAAAATGTCCAGAATTATGTAAAAACTTCACAGAGGTGTAGAAGATATTAGAGCTCGGTCAGTGAATACAGGGCTTTCCATTTGATCTCCACCATGTACCATTCTTTGAAGTTGGGAATGATCTTTAGGTTACCATACAAAACAGGTATGGTATGGCATTATCCATAGCTTTGCTTCCAGTGTACTCTAAAGATTTCCTCAGTTAAATAACCTCTAAAGAACTTGTATGAGGTAAAAGGTTGAGTATCAGCTCCCAGCATATACATTTTCCAAATTCTATCTCTGCAAGGACTCAAGGACTCATTAGTACCAGTTTTCTTAGCTTTTTCTACTGCTTAGACATACAAAGTCACTTACCATTTTCTGTAATTTCCTCATACAGAACTAAGTTGTTGGAACTGGGTTACATTGTAGGTTGCAGAACTCAGGATGGAAAAAACACATTAAGGGCATTCATATGCCTAAAGCTGAAAGCCTTAACTTCCTACAGATGTAAAATTGCAATGTTAATGATTGCCTACTGTGGCTTAAAGTTTGACTTAAGCATCCTGTTAGGAAAGTTGCACAATTTTATTTTTAAGTACTTTGGAGGCATCCAACTTCCTAGGAAAGAAGGCTCAGAAAAGGATGTCTGGAAGCAGGTGACATTTTGAGCTTTGTCACATTAGTCCTGAGCCTAAAAACATGAACCACCACCTGCCCAAATGGTACATAATTTTTTTCAGAGTATTTGTAGAACAACTCTCAGTCTTTGCCAGGCACACATGCCTTTTCATCAATACAAACATTTACAAGGGTGCAGTCTTAAGTAAAAATAAGGAAGAGAAGAGGAGACATACTTGATGTATTCCTTCCTCATTTTGTGAGGATACAGCCCATGGAGGACCTGTACCAAAGAAGCAACACATAAGGAGACTTCTTTTGGGGAGCATAGTACTCTGTTGCTTTTTATAGCTTCACCCATCCAATTGAATGGAATCAAAAGCTTTTTCAAAATCTAAGAAAAAACAAAAAACAAACAAAAAAAACTGTTGTGCAGCTCACATCATCAAGATCAGAGCATTAGATTACCATTGTCAGTGCTTGAATGTGACTCAGCAGTGCTAACCTGTACTTTTATCTATCTATCTATCTATCTATGTATCTATGCTTTGTTAACCAGATTAGTCCCACTATGCTAGTGACTTCTTTAAAGGGGAGATCTGAGATGATATTTGTAGTACTAGGGTAAATTTGGCAATGGTATCATGGAACTTCCCCTACTTGTCATTGTGAGTGTGACCTGTTTTGCAGGATCACTTCCTGTTTCAATTCCAGGTGCAGATGTGGCCAAGAGAAACAAGGATCCAGATGGAGAGAGAAGGAGATAATGGAGTGGTGAGAGAAACAAAGGAGAAAGTAAATATCAAGACCAGAGAATATGTGCAGGATTCTGAACAGATGTTTCAAATAAATCTTTTTGATGGAGAGGAGTCAGGAAATGGTGGATGTATAATTGCAACCTTCCCATCAGGAAGGTCATGGAATGATTTGCTTAAAGAAATGGTGATTCAGAGTGAACCAGAAAATGAAGGAGGCATTTCCTAGGGGGACATTTTGGAGAAAATGCAAAAGAAGGATGCAAAGACAATTCTGATGAATAGTGGTAAGATAGAAAAGAAAACATGCAGAGAAAGTAAAATTAGGCAAAAGGGGAGTAGAAAATAAGAAGTCAGAAGAAAATGAAAAATGGAAGTACACACTAAGTATTAATAGTAAAGAAGATGCAGAAATGGACAGATATGTGTGAGACAATTTAATAGTTACTTTGGGTGTAAAAGCACATGAGGTAAGAGCATTTATTCTTATTAACATAGAGACATTGTGTGGCATTATATTTGCCAGTGTTTTTTCAAAGGAAAATTTTCTTGGAGAATATGAAAAATGCAAAGACTGTAATCCTTGGAATTGTTATGTGATAAACACATTTAGCAGGGAAACAAAAAAAAAATTCATGTACTATTTCAAACAGGGGTGGAAAGAGAGACTTTGAAAGGATGTTTGAAATCTTTATGAAAAGAAGTACTGGACATTGCAAAAGTTTATGATAAAAAAGGTTTATGGGCTGATGGATGGGATTACAATACTGTCTTAAAAATTGAAAGAGGAAAAATTATACATATACCAAGCATGACAAATATGGAGCAGAATAAGAGTGTCATAAAATACTGAGGACAACCCAAAACATTTTTTGTGTGGTAAAGAAGGATATTTAATAAGTAACTGTGATAAGAGAAAATGTCAAATTTCTTAGGAAATGGGACATGATGAAAAAACATGAAATAAGTGTAACAAAATTGAACATTTATGGTTGATTGCAACAATTAAAATAAGAGTAAGGAAAAAGATAGAGAAGAAAATGAACAAAGAGAAGAAAATTTAGAAGTAGTGGAGAAGAATTAGATGAGAAAATAATAATGAGGATATAGAAGATGGTTCTGAAATAAATGATGAAGAAGATAAATTCGGATGAAGTAAAAGAAAAATGGAATTCTGTTGGTAAAAAGCTAAATGGCAGAAAAAGTACATTTGCAGGGATTAGCAAAAAAGAAAAAAGAAAGGAAAGGGATGAAAAAGAATATCTGCCGCTAATGATTAGTGGTTGGTATAATGGTTAAGGTGTTTGACTCATAGACACAAGGTACAGTGTTTGAGTCTCACCTTTGGGAGAGAATTGGCTAGGCTTAGACTGGTCTGTTAAGGCAGTTAGCCTAGTAATTAACTATGAGCTTATGAAATCATGAATCTAAGGAAAAGGGAAAAATAAAAATGTTAGAGTGCTTTCGATAAATGTGACTAGTAATAAGAATAATGAAATCATTAATCTAAGGAAAAGGGAAAAAGCAAATGTTAGAGTGCTTTCTATAAATGTGAATAGTGATAAGAATAGAGCAAGAAGAAGAATAGGGATTTGGCGTGGTGTGATAATCTGATACAGATGTAATTATATTAGTAGACACAAGATTTTTAACAAATGAATAAAGATTAAAAATGGAGAAATTATGGGGAGAAATGATAGTCTGGAATTTTAGAAATGAAAGATGTTCTGGAATAGCCATATTCTGTAGAAATACAGCAAAAATATTAGATGTAACTTTAACAAAACTAAGAAGATTAACCATTGTATATTTAAATTGGAAAGAAATAGTATATATAATTATAACAGTATATGCTTATACTAATTGTAAAGAAAGGAAAGCTTATTTTATGTAGTGATAAATATGAATATTATAATAAATGACTTTAACTGTGATTTAAGAGGCAAGCATAAAGATAAAGGAATAATATAAGAAAAATGTTAGAAGTTATAAGATATGGTAAGCTAAAAATTTGGGACAAAATTCATGGACTTACAAAAGGGGTATGTACAGAACTGAAATAGATTATTCTATAGTATCAGAAAGTGTACCTATAGGAGAAGGGGAGGTAGTTGAAACAGAATTTCCTGATCATCTTGCATTATGGCTAGAGATAAAGGAAAACATGGAGTATATAAAAATAGACAAAGAAATAAAAAAGATAAATTTGAATGCATGGAATGCTGATGGAAAGAGAATATTAATAAAGTTATGGAAAGAACATATTACTCTGAGAACATTTTATAAAAACTGGTCTGAATGGTGGATGATATTTAAGGAAAAATATAAAAATGTTGTTTTTACAGTGGTAATATGATTTGAGAAAAGTAGGGAAGGAAAAATATAAAAGAATATTTAATGATGCATTGGAAGATTTATAACACAATTATAAAAAGTACTTTGGCTAACAAAACAATTATATGAAAGAAATCAAGAAAATACAAGTGGTATATCAGCAAATATATTTTTGCAAGGATAAAGACAAGTATCAAGTTGCTTAAACAGAATAGTAAAGGAAGATGGTAGTGTACTGACAGAAATAAAAAATGTAAAAGGAGAAATACAAAGAACTTAGGAAAATATTATCAGTAGTGTAGTACAATGGGTCCTATTTGTTTTATCAACAGTACAATTCATTGAACCGTACTTTGTCGAAATTACTTTAGCGAAAGTGCATTTTGTCAAAAATGCACTTTCAATAAAGAAAACAAACAAAAAAAATGCAGTTTGCATGTCACCTTAGTTGTACATCAACCTATACTGTTGATGTACAAATAAGGAAAGTTTTGTTGAGATCTCTGTATAATGGGGATAAGGGAATATTCCCTTTTCCCCTCTGTAGTGCGATCTCAGAGTGAGAATATTAAAGTAGGGGTGTGTGGGAGGTGCAGGGGGCTTGCATAACACTGTTTAGTTTGTTATTTTTCTTTTTTTAGTTAGTTTTTATTTTTTTGTTTCGTGAAAGTGCATTTTCTATGGAATGCACTTTCGCCGAAGTGCATTCGAGGAAGTACGGTTCGATGAACCATATTTTCGATTTAAAAACGTAGATCCAGCACAATATGTATAAGAAATGTTTAAAGAAAGAAAGAAGGTAGTGAAAAAAACATGGAAAGTAAAAAAGTTAACAGAAAAAGAGAACAAAGAGTTGGAAAATGAGATCTCTTTAAATGAGCTAGATAAAGTTTTAAGGCAAGTAAATAAATATTTGTTTGCAGGAACAGACTGAATAGGGTATGAAATGTATAACAATTTAAAGGACTGGCAAAAAAAATATTTTTAAAGATTTTGAATGAATGGTTAAATGAAGGTTTTATGTATAAAGAATTATGCACTGTAATATTTAAATTCACACGGAAGAAGGAAGATAGAAGTCACTTAAAAACTGGAAAAAACAGCCGTGGCTGTCCTACTGGTATTTTGTATTATGTACATTTGTTTTCTAGTCGGGACACTTGGTTTTCATTGGTGATTTTGTTTTAAATATATTATCTTCGTTCACGAGATTACACATGGCTGATACTGCTTTGATGGAAACTACATCATCGAGTAATACTGCTGCTGGTGAACAGAAATGGGATGATGTCTTTAAGAAACATACCAATCCTTTTCTGCAGCTGTCTTTTGAAGGAGTTCCTGCTACTACATCTTCTGCTGATGTGGGTAAGGTTGAAAGTTTTACTAAGACATTAAGAGAAATTGAAACTGATTTGTATAAACTAAAATGCTTTGCATGGCAGCGGTTACACTTGGAGGCATGTCTACATTTTCGCATTATTCCAAGGGGTATGCGAGTTCTATGCATGCCGACTTGTGGTGACGCATACCCAGAGTTACTTCGGCAGTGGCAGCAGTTGAATTTGGAGTTTAGTTTCAAGTATATTACTCTTATGCTTGATTTCTTTAAACTCTTTGAAGATGGATTATTTTTACGAATGGAACGTATGTTTTCTGATTTACGAACCCGGTATCCAGGTGAGCACTTCATGAATTTACTACACAATATGTGCTCTAATGTACTTTTATATGAATCCTGACTGCAGCAAACCAAACAAAGAAAACTTTAGTGGGATTATAATGATTTTTATGTTGGTAATGTTTTTGTATGGCCGAGGTTTAATAGTGAATCAGTGACTGATAACAATAATTCTAATGAATTGAATAAAACACAAAATACTCCAATAGTTTCTTCAGTTACCCAAACAGTTTTAAATTTGGAAACTGCTGTATCATAAATTATAACTCCAGCGATGCCAGTGATTGATCAACAAGTAGGAGGTGATTCTGGAGATTCTACGCCTCAGCCTAATCAACAAGTGCTAATGTATGCACAAGCATGAGCACGGCCCAAATCTTTGGCTCCTGTAAAACCCGGGAGTATTGAGTGTTTTTTACCCCTACCAATTCAACAAAGAACCTTCAACAATTCTGTCAGTCGGAGGCAACAGAAACGGAAGGTCTCGGGAGACCGGGTCCAAATGCACAGTCGGAGGACACGCAGATAGGTAGTCTTGTTGTTAACCTATCTAACTATAACTTATCTACTAGTGAGATGTCCTTATTGAATAGAGGTTTATCTTTTGTTCCAGCTACGGCAATGAAGCTAAAATGATGTAAGACTTTTTGCTCAAAATCTTGCTTGCAAATTATTATTTAATGACTCCAATGTTTCTGATAATGACGTCGATACTATTGCATATCGCAAATTAAGTACATTTTCTCCACCGCTACCAGCCCACATTGAATTGTTTGTTAAAATATGTGAAGATGCCCTGTATAAAGATACTGAAAGAGGGAGACTGGGTGCTTTTCATCATTTGACAAACACAGAAAAAGAAGCCTTACAAAGCTTAATGATAAAGGATTTGTTAGTTATTAGACCGGCTGATAAAGGTGGGGCAGTTGTCCTTATGAATATTGTTGATTACATCAGAGCTATGAATGAAATGCTGGATGATCGTGATGTGTATGTTAAAGTGGATAGATCTTATGTTAGAATAGTTACTAATAGGGTACATGATTATTTAGATGAACTATTAATGAATAGATCAATCACTGAGACTTTATTTAGTTTTCGAAAGTGACTCACCTGGTTATTCCAGTGATCAAGGGACTCCCCAAAATACATAAATCTTTGGTATCACCCCCCCCCCATGAGACCCATTATGTCGGGAGGTGGTTGGGTTACTGAATCATTTTCTGTTTATGCTGAAGGTAAATTAAAGAAGGAGGTTCCTATGATTGACACCATTTTGAAAGATACTATGCACTTCTTAAATTATATCAATGAATACATTGCCAAAAATGATGTATCTTCTCTTTTGATGGTTACCATGGATGTTAAGAACCTGTTTACTTGTATACCAAATGATTATGGTATAGATGCTAAAAGAAGTGTTTTATTACAATGAAGAACCTTTTCTAATGTTGAAGTTGAAATAGTTTGTACATTCCTGGAGCTTATTTTGAGTAATAACTTGTTTCTATTTTGTGAAAAGATTTTTCTGCAGAAATGGGGTGTCACTATGGGCACCCCTTGGGCTAATTCCTATGCGAATTTAGTTATGCATTTTTGGGAGTTAAGCCATCTACATAATAGTCCATTAATAGAGTTAAATTATATAGAAGATTTGTGGATGATGATTTTATGTTTTGGGATGGGGATTATTACTCTTTGCTCCAATTCGTACAGCAGTTAGAATTAACTACTGATTTTTTGAAATTTACTGTTACTAGCTCCTAAGATCGTGTTGATTTTCTTGATGTATCTGTTTATAAGAATCAGGACGGGAATGTTCATACCACATTATTTAGAAAATCATGCTGGCGGAATGGGCTTTTGAGCCATGATAGTATGCATCCCCGTCACATTTTTCCAAATATTATTAAAAGCCAATATATGGGAGTTCAAAGTATATGTGAAGGGAGTGAGACCCTTAATTCGGAGATGCACAAAATGAAAAGCATGTTTCTGGATAGAGGTTATAAGAAGAACATGATACAGAGATTGGAAAGGGATATAACAACACATGTTAATAATGTGTAGTCTGAAGCTGCAGTTATTTCTCCACCCAGTAACAATGTTCAAACATGGAATAGGAAATATTTTTCCTTTACCACAGACTATACCAGTAACAACAAAGTGATAAAAGATATTGTTCACAAATATTGGCCACTTTTGCTCACTGATGATTCCACCGCTAGAATTATAGGTGAGGCTCCACCTTGAAACAGCTTTTATATAAGGATAAGAGGAATAAACATTCTATAGAGAGCAAAATATTACGTACTTATGCATGTAGGAAGTGCAAATTTTGTGATGATTTATGCACACAACAAACATTCAACTGTCCCAACACTTTGTTTAAATTTGAACCCAGGTTCTATGCTGATGGTGATACTAGTAATCTGGTGTACTTGGCTACGTGTGACACATGCCCATGTTATTATGTGGGCAAAGCTACTCAGAGGCTGAAGGAATGTACAAGTAAACATCTATATGAAATATGCAAAAAGAATGAATTGAATGCTTTGGCCAAGCATATAATAATATTTCCTGAACACCGTTTTTTTGTTTAGGGTTTTACAACCAGTGTACAATAATATCAGAGGGGGTGATTCCAATAACTTCCTTGAACAACAAGAACTTCATTGGATACTGAGGTTACAACACATAAATATCCAGGAATAAATAACAGTGTCTCCATTAAGCCTGTATTGAAGGGACGCAGGCTGAGAAAAGTTTGAATTTGTGTTCTATGTTTTTAATGCTCAGTTAATATTCAATTAGCTTTAATTGTTATGAGCTGATGATTGGTTATACTATTGTATTTAAACAGAAGGTTTTTATTTGATTTTAGAGGATCTGATGAAGTGTACTTGATACGTGAAAGCGCTTGTCCTATTTTATGGTTTATGTCAGTATTAAAAGAGACTTTTTATTGCTGTGGCTGTGGTATTTTGTTATCTTTAAAACTGGAGACTGATAGTATTGAATAGTAATTATTATAAGATCTTTATAAAAAATAATGCAAAAGAGATTTGAAACTAAAATGGCAAATATTACATAAGATAGTATATATAGTATAAAGGGGAAGGGGTGTCAAGAATTATTAATGATAGTAAGAGAAATTATGGATGATATTATGAATAGAAAAGAAGTGAAAATCATGATAAGAAACCTTAATAAGGTATTTGATACATTTGGACATGAAATCAATAAATTACTGCCTTCTTGCTACAGATCTCTTCCTAACACCACCCTTGCTTCTGATTCATTTAGCCCTCACTCTGAAAAACATCCCAATCCCCCCAAAAACACTTTTTCTCTCCCTATATAAAAAAAAATTCTTCAGAACCTAAAGGCATGCTCTCCTTCGGTTGACAACTTGCCACCATCCTTCCTAAAAATAGTTGCCTTTTCTATTGCATATCCCATATTTATTCTGATAAATTGGTCACTGTCTGAATCTACTGTTCCATTCATCTGGAAGAAATTCTGTACTATCCCCATCCATAACGGAGGAAAGTCTACAGAAATTTCCAGTTTTAGGCCTATAGCTATTCTCTCTCTCTCCATTCTCAAAATCATGGAAAAATCTGTCCATGTGCAATTACTATGTCACCTATTACTAGAAAACCTTTCAACACCCACTCAGTATGGTTTTTGACCAAACCATAGTACTTCCACCACTATCATCACTTTTACCAATTCATGTGTGCAATCCAGAAACAGTAACAAACTAGTCTCTTGCCTATTTCTGCACTTATTCAAGGCATTCGATACTGTGTCTCATCCTTTGCCCATTTCTAAACTAATAGAACTTAATTTGTCCCCATCCACTATCTCTTAGTTCAGCAGCTACCTGTCCAACAGGCAACAGTCTGTTAGATGGCTTTGTATACTGTCCCCTCCTCTGACAATCACCACAGGTTTGCTCCAAGGCTCCATCTTAGGACCTCTTCTATTCAACATTTTTACTAACGATCTTTATAAATCCTGCCACAATTCAACTCTCATCCATTATGTGGAAAATTCTCCTCTGATTATTTCTCAGACCTGCTTTCCAAAACCCAGCAAACTTTCACAAATATTGAGACCTGACTAACCAACAACCAGCTAATACTCAATGCTAAAAAAACTAAACCACTTCTATTTCTGCCTAAATCACTCTCTCATAATACCTCAGCCTTCACTATCACCTCGTTAGACAAAACCACCATCAATGTTGAATCCCATACCAAACTACTAGGGGTCATAATTAATGTTAAACTAATGTTCAACTTTCATATAAATTACTGTATCAAAATACTAACCAAAAGCTTGGCTTACTATACTGTAACAAAAAATATCTCACACCAGAGGCAAGATGGTTACTCTCTCTTGCTTATCTCCTACGGCTCCCAAATCCTCACTAACTTACAGGCAGCACTACAAAATAGCTAGATTTGCCATCAACACTCAACCTAAATCCCATCACTGTTTGGCCTTGAAAACATTGAACTGGCTTGAGTTCCACAATCAACTTCTTTTCACTCAACTTAATATTATCCACTCCATCCTCTACAAACCCTCCGTCTGCCCTAACATTTCAAACTCTTAAATTACTACCCCCCAACCGGAAAACTTAGAAGTATCAGTCAAAACCTCCTTGACATTTACAAACCTAAAAAATCAATTGGTGAAACCCTCTACAACTATCTTTCTTCTGTCCACTGGAATAAGTTATCTTTAACAATCATATCTATCACACAGCCCCGTCCATTTAACATTGCCCTAAAAGTCCACTTTACTAATACCTGGACTTGTTCCTGTACACAAACACCATGAACTTAATCACCTGACCCCCATTGCATACAGCTCCTTCTCAATTCATACTTAATTCTAGCCACAGATCACCTAATACCTTTTTTTCACTAAATTTCTCCATTACTCATATTTAACCCCCTCCCTTCTTTTTCCACTTAGCTTACTCCCCTTTTTCAGATTTCACTTTATTTTAACTACTACTACTCTCCTCTCTTATTTATAAACTAAAAAATATATCTCTAATTTTTCCCTCTTTTACCCATAGCCACCCCTCTATCAACTTCCCCTCAGCTTCTGATTACTGATGCACATGCTGTTGCCTGCAAGAACTAAGACTTGGTATACAGTACTTTCTGTACTCTTATCTTAAACTCTGAGTTAATTGTCTTTACTTCCTCACTAAATGGGGAATTCCTTATGTATTGGAGAAATATGAATGACTTTAACATGTTGTTTTATAGCCTGTTTTGTAAATAACACCTTTTAAACTCTCATGCTACAAGTGGGAATCCAAGCATTATAATGCATGTTTATATTGCCTCATGTATGCTGTGGTGTTTGCAAACATTTTTATAGTGAATGTAATACCTTGTGAAGCTTTTCTTCCCAGGCCTCTGCTGAAAAAGGGTGCAAGCTCAGTCAGACATTCCCTGTCAACAAATGTCAAATAAATAAATAGTCTTATGGGTAATAATGAAATACTATAATATAAGTGAGAACGTTAGGAGATTATGTATGTCAGTGGGGATCTAGGACTATTGAATGAAAGTTCAGTAGTCCAAATCCACAATCACCGAACACACTTTAACGAAAGCGCTTTCACCACAAAAGCACTTTCGCTAAAGTGCGTTAAAAAAACAAACAAAAAAACCCAACAATAAATCTACTTTTATGCTGTGCCCCCCACACCACCCTACTTTAATATTCTCACTCCGAGATCGCACTACAGTGAGAAAAAGGGAATATTCCCTTATCCGCACCATAGTATGATCTCCCCAACAGTCATTCCCCCACGACTCCCTCGAGCTGCAGGCATACTTCCGCGAAAGTGCTTTTTCGGTAAAAAGCACTTTTGTGAAAGTATGCCCGGCCATTTGCTCTTCGGTTAATAATTCCTTCGGTAATTAGTACCGATCCTGTCAGTATATAGTAATGATAAAGTAAAAATACTTGTAAATGGCTGCTTAAGCCAAAAAATGCAAATGAAGAGTGGTGGAAGACAAGAGATGCCCAATGAGCTGTATACTCTTTGCATTAGTTATGAATATAGCAGTATGTAAAATACATTACAAAATAATGGAGTTGGAATATATAACACTTGAAAGGTTGAGAATTCTAATTCTGTTAACATATTAAAATGGCATTATAATATCTGCAAAAAATAAAATTTGGATAAACAATAATTTGCACAAATGAGTATCTAGAGGTGAAATGGATGGCTTTAAAGAAAGAGAAAAGTAAAGGTTTAGGTGATGTAGTAAAGATAGGGGGTATATATTTTACAATGAATGGAATTTCTGTGGTAGGTATAAAATTTGGGAATAAAGAAGCAAGTAGAATTCAATGGGAAAAGCAATAGAAGAAATAAAACAAACCTGTCTTTTATGAAGAAATTATAAATTACCTTTCAAAAAAGGCTTATTTGCTTCTTCATTAAATCTGTACAATGTTAAAGTGGATAAATGAAAAAGGTGAGAGATTTAGTAGCAAAATTGTATAAATATGATACATGTGGAGGTATGGTAAATAAGTAAAAAGGAAAAAAGTGTGTAGAAATGAAGAAATAAAATGTTACCAAGAAAAAAAGATATTTTTTGTGGAAAATAAAAACGTATGATATAGAAAAGGATAGAAAAGCATGGTATATAATTGTAATACTAAAACATTACTATGTAAAACCATGGGAAAATCTAACAGATGAAAATACTAAAGCTATAAAAATAAGAAGCAAATTGTGTAATCAGAATGCAGAATGTCAATATTTTTTTGTGGAGACTGGTAATATATAAATAAATTACTAGTAAAAGGAAATATGCCATATAAAAATGTTAGAATAAGTTTACATTATCAATAATAAGAAGAAGAAACTATAGAACATGTTTTTCGAAATGCAAAAGAGTAAAAATGTTATGGGGAAAACTATGTAAAGAATTTTTTTTCAAAGCTATAAAAGAACTGGATAAAATAAACATGGATATTATTAAATATGGATATTATAAAACATAACTAAAGAATATGTTAAAGCAATAGATAAAAATGTTACTTTATGTAATATGTGTTGTATGGAATGAAAGAACTAAGGAAAGTATGTTTAATGGTAAATGGATTTTAGCAACAATATTAAGTAAAATCAGATGATTGTTATGGAAAAAAGAATGGGGGTCTTATCAGGAGGAAAGTTTAGTATGATTGTAAAGGAAATTATGAATATGTATAAATACATTTCTATATTTAAATATTTGTAAATATGTAAATACATGCTAAATAAGAGTTACTGTATTTTTGTATATAAATAAAGGACCCCTACTATTTTTATGCAATATTTTACATGTACCTGAGGTAACACCAACTCAAACAGATGGGACCTTGGTTTAATATCTCATCTGAAGGATGAGACACTTAGGAGTGCAGCATTTATCTAATGCTGGACATCGAGGTCAGAAATTTAATCCTCTGGCCTGGGAATAGAACCTGCAGCCTTCTGTTCTTCCAGCACCAAAGATTCGTCACTAAACTATGCTTAACTAGTGGACCTAGTCAGTAAAGGTTGTGTTTTCATGCCCAGGGTCTTAGGATATCATTTCATAATTTATTACGGAAACAGGGGTGGCTGCGGAGATGCAGTGATTAACGTTGTCGCCTCATAGCAAAAGGTTCTCCAGTTCAATTCTTGGCTGGGATGCCTTCTGTGTAGAGTGTGCATGGGTTTCCTCCAGGTGCTCCATTTTCCTCCCATGTTTCAAAGACATGCAGTAAGTAGATTGGACACTCTAAATTGGCTGTAGGTGAGATTGTGTGCATGAGCGAGTGGTACACATGAACTAAAGTGGCAGGGCTAGCCACCTGGTGGTATAAACCTTGGCTCAAGATGATTGTCACTGCAGAAGTGACACCCTGATCCCATGTGCAAAGTGGGGAAAAGGGGTTGAGGATGGATGGCTGGATGGATTAGGGAAACAGGCCAGTATTTGCTAGACAACAGGGAGTATTTTCCTAGTTTGGGGAGAGCAGTGATTAAAGAAGCACTGTGGTAGTTTAATGTGTTTGTTAACAAGTAAATGAACTGTTTCATCTGACTGCTTCAGCCTTCTCTTTAGCCAGAGATTTATAAGCTCCCATAGCATATCTTAAAGTATCCAACTACACTTTGTTTCAGGAAATTACAGTGACTTGCCCATTGGGCATCTATGGGATGTGAGGTGGCAAAAGGTGAATAAACCAGTAGTAATGATTTCTTATGGAGGTGTAGGTTGGAGCCTGCCTATGTTGGAAGCTTACTTTGAGCTTTTACCTTGTATCAGTTTCTTAGAATATTTCACATGGGATTTGTATCGGTTTGGAACTTCTGGGACCAGGAGTATACATTCTGCTCTTCCAGGCAACTGTATAGCTCAGCTGAAAGATTTTTTGGTCCTGTTTCTTTCTCAGAAAGTGTGCTTTTAACAGTATCAGTATCTCTCATCATCTTCTCAGTTATCCATAATTCCAGAGTGTATCTCAGTTGTGTATATATGGGATGGTGGGGTGTTTGATAGAATGCCTGCAGAAATTTCTATACACAGTTTTGTCCCAGTATCCCATGATCTTGAGACATATTATATAGACTGGTAAACAGACTTTCACATTTTTGCTTATCTTTATAGGGCGTACCACCAGCTATCTTATACATCTTACATGGCTATAGCTGTTTCACCTTTCCCCTTTATTAATTTAAAGGCCAGGGACCCTCTTGACTTGTCCCCAGGGCTGGCTTAAGTATAATGAAACCCAAGGTAAAGGACTCCATAGTACTCCAGCATGGTCCATATTTATGGCACCACCCTTACTCCACTTCCCACTGCCCCTATTTTAGGAGGTGACCCTTTTCTACTTCTGAGGCACTTTCCTGGTGACCCTCCTGGCTGCCAGGAGGCCCAAGCAGCCCAATTACACAGTTCTTATTGATATCATATTTATTTTATTTCTGTGTTTGTTGTAGATATGTACTTTTCCCTATCCTTCCTTTATAGCCAGGCTTCTTACTGAAACAAAAACTGCTAGCATGCAATGTTTCTTTAGTATTGTAGAGGAACATATTTTTATTTTGTTATTATTTTAATAATTACAGATGGATAAAGGGAGGGTAACCACAGGTAATTATGTGACATATATACTCTGCACGGAAAGCATTTCATCAAATAGAACTTTATATATCCTTATTGTTTGAAATACTTTTTATAAAAAGATAATTTAATGGATGCCTCTTGAGCACGCCTTTTATAAGTTGCTCTGACATCATCCATTAGATTGTGAGGTCTGAGTGATCTATTATTCCATCAGTACTTGATTTTGCACTGTCTTTTTCTCTATAAAACATCCATTTTCCAAACAGTTAAAGGCTCAGTCAAAATGTTTCCCACAAAGCAGTTCTAGATTCATTTTTATGAACACTTACAGGTGTGCTGTTGACATCTCCCTTAGTATAAAGAAGTGGGTAACTTACACATGTGTGATCTGTAGCTATGTACATATGTCTCTAAAGTTTGCCTTTGTACATCCTAAAACTAATTACCGATATTTTTTGAAATTTTAATCAGACTGTAACCTTAAGGTACTAGTACATGTGGCTTCTTTTAGCAACTGTAAAGCCTTTTATGTTAGTAGAACAACTAGAGCCTTGCATGATAGAATATATGAGCATATTTATAAAGTTCATAAACCGAACCTTACTGTTGCACTTTATATACACTTTCTGATTTTGATAATGGAGGTATTTTTAAATTTTGCTTGTTGGACAGAATTTAAAACAATATATTAGACAGGCTGATAGTCCCAGTCATATGGAGCAGAAAACACATAAATGGCATATGATAATAAATCACTAACAGGCCTTAATGACATGATTTTAATTAAACCTCAATTAAAGAAATGTACTATTAAGGCATTACGTTATGACTTTATGATTGTGTCTGTATAAGGGACATTCTGGTGGTCTGAATGTTTGTACACAGACTCTTACCTAGCATGTATTCTGCAAAAAGTACATTTTTATAACTGTTTCCATTTTTTGTTGCTTATAGGTATCTGCAAAAACCATGTTACCCTTAATCTACAGATTTGTATTATGGAGTTTTCTTATTAAGCCAAGGTTGCATTCTCAGAACAATTTACTTTGACTGAAAGCTGTAGATTATTACCTTGTATCGTGATCACTGATGCATCACCTATAAATTGAAACATATTGTTAAATACAGCTTAAACAATGTTACACTTGCTTATACAAAATAAATTGCCGTGAAAACATAACATATTGTACATTTGTGACATTTGAAAGATTACCAGTGATAAATATTAAAATCTTTCAGTTTGAAAATGCTCTGTATTAAAGATATGAGTAGAGTGAAAAATTAAACCAGTTTCTGAAGATGTGTAGGAAGATAATTTTTGCAAATCATATTTATAGGAACAGATGGTTACTTAAAATGTTCTGTAACTTTGTTTTTGAAAGTTAGCTTTTGGCATATTTCAACATTTTTATTATAGAACAGATATTGCAGTTTCTTTCAGAACTTCAGGAAATTTAAAACATGTGTTACCAACAAATGTCAATTTTAATTGTGCTACGGAAAAAAAGAAAGCAAGGCACCTCTGAGAACATAAATGTGAGGTTACGTTAATCTCTGTACTTCATTTTAAAGTATCTGATTGGGCTGGCATTCATAATATTAAAAAAACAGTTAAAGGAGATTTCCAGGCTTTGGATGACATGCAGTTCTTGACTGCTTAATTTTACTTCTAAATAAGATGATGAACTTTTCAGTAGAAATAGCAGATCTGTTTTGAAATATATTATCTGTAACTTAGTGTAATGATAAAAGTTTTTAAATAATTTCTATTAATTGTTTCTATCACTTATAGAATTAAGGGGCTCTCTATCCAAAGAGCAAGATCTGATGCTGAGACTTCCAACATTCTGGGAAATAAACTGTGATTTTAGGAAAAGAAGCAGCAGAGTTTGAAACTCATTACATTTGAAAGCATTTTTGCAGGGGTGAAGCTTGCATCTCCTGACCAAAAGTGCTGTATCACACACACGCACACACACGCACACACACACACACACGCACACACACGCACACACACACACACACACACACACACACACACACACACACACACCACACACCACACACCACACACCACACACACACACCACACACCACACACCTACCTCTGTTATTTACATATCTCAGCTCTGAGATCATTCTACATTTGAGTATGGGAAACCTCAAGGCACTGTAGCCTCTATATGCTTCAGCTACTAGCTACCCTTGTTTCTTGCCACCCTTGTTGACTTGGGTCTCTTGAGGCAGTGTAGCAATTGTGTCATGTACACAGGCAAATGTTTACTAATAACACACTCTAGTACAGGGTGCAAGAGATGTATTTACACCAAGAATCTAGAATCCATGCTCTTTGTCACTCAAAACAGTTACACAGAGAAGGTTGTCAATTCACCCACCACTACATATGCTCACAGTACCACTACTCATGCACATAGTACGCATCAAGCACTTAAATCCACATACATGGAAGTTCTTTCAAAAACTTAAGGAAACACCAGAGACCTCCAAAGCATAAGACTGCTACAGCTAACAGTCCCCACAGCACCTGTGACACATAGCAACACCAGTGTCTCACCCACCAAGCCAGTAAGGGGTACCACTCAAAAACCAACCTCAGTAGTGAAACACACAGATGTCCCACTCACCAGGTTAGACAAGGAGAAAGTCACGGTCAGCTGCCTGTCTGATGCCAGGATTCATCAGCTCACGTATGCACTCAGATCTCTCAGCAACAAGTACCATTATGACTCTGTCATAGTATATGTTAGTGTGAATGACACCTGAGACCTAACTCACTGGATTATATGAAGAGAGACATGGTTGAGCTCTCTGAGTATGTGTCCCAGGCAGGTGTGTCCCTAGCCTTGAGCAGCATGCTACCCTCACCTAGAATGATGCCACAGTATAAACAAAAAAAGACTAATTTCAATAATTAGCTCAGTTTTTGGTATCATTCAAAGGGGATCCAGTTCCTGTCAGACTGAAAAGCCATGGTCGACAAACCTCGCTGCTTTGCCAGAGACAGTTTGCACCTGGCACCTCTAGGCTTTCAGTTGCTGGCAAAGGCTTTTGCCTCCCCCATAGTGTCTTTTTTAGGCAAGGTCTGAAAAACATTACTGATGTGAAATTAACCAATCAGAACAAAATAAGGGTCATGCTGCTAAATGCTAGGAGCTTAAACCAGAAACTGCACTCACTGTTAGCACTTCTATCACTAGAAGATGTAGATGTCTGTGCAGTCACAAAAATCTGGTTCAAGGCCTCAGAAAGTACTCTGGCCTTACAAGGCTGCAATGCCTTCTGCACCTTTAGACTGCAAAATGAACATGTGAAAACCAAAGGAGGTGGTGTTTCAATTTATATTAGAGATAAATTCACCTCCCATCTTGTTATACTGGACAACTCCATGGACTTACTACAGATTCAGGTTTTGGTGGGTAAGACCCCCATTCAAGTCATAGCCAGTTATAGATCCCCCTTCGTGGTTCACAATGCTCATGTAGCCTACATGACCAAACTGGAGATAATCCAAATTTTACTAAACACACTGGTTATGGGGAATTTCAATTATCCCAGCATCAACTGGGAAACCTATGCTAGCACAAAAGTTCCTTGACTTTGTTAATTCAAATGCCCTAGAACACATTGTCTATACCTTGACAAACATTTTGTATCTGGTCCTCACCAACATGTCAAACAGATGTACTGCCTCAACTGTTGGACCCTCATTAGTTAAAACTGACCACAAATCAGTCACCTTTGAATTGGCACTAACACCAGAACTCACAAAGGGTGAAATCAGACTAAAAAACCTCACCAAGGCAAACTATACCCTCCTAGGTGAAGGTATAAATGCATTCCAAGCCCCACCCCAAGTTGGTGGTGGTAACTACGCCGAAGCTTACACTAAAGCCCTGTACAATCACTTGCACAAGTGTATAAACTCAGCCATACCAGAAAGAATCAAAGCCAGAGCCCCAAGTAAAAACAGACTGCCATGGCGGACATCCAGCATCAACAAACTTTACAATAAACACAAAGGATTGCTGTCAAAGAAAACAAAGACAAGGCCCCAACAATGCAAAAGCACCATCCTCAGCCTCAACAGGCAAATAAGACAACTTGTCAAATCCTCCAAGGGCTTCTTTGAGAGAAACTTAGCAAGTACAGCCAAGGATAACCATAAGGCCTTTTACAGCTACGTATGTAACCTAAAGAGGGTAGGGCCAAGCATGTGCAGAACTAGTAGCCAATGGTATCACACACACCTGACCCCAGACAGCTAGCAAACCCTGCTATAGGATAGGTTTGGCAAAAATTTCACTCTCTTATCCCCTCCTAACTTACAACAAACCTTCCTCAACCCCCCCCCCGCCACCCTACATATCAAAAGAACAGGTCCTCAAAGCCTTGTCCAAGGCAAACAAACACAAAACTATTGGACTAGACGACGTCCCAGGCTGTCTTCTAAACAGGCTAGAAGATGAACTAGCATCACCACTATCATCACTAAGTATCCTTTTCAATCGAAGCCTAACCATGGGTTTTGTTCCTATGGAATGGAGAACAGCGACATTTATTCCCCTCAACAAAGGTGGCTTAGCAACAGACCTGGGGAATTACAGACTTATCAGCCTGACCAGCCTCATCTGTAATGCCATGGACTGTATCATTATGCACCTCATAAAGGTACAGGTGACCTCCAAACCCTGGATCCTACCCAATTCGGCTTCATGAAGGTAGATCCTGCCTGTTAAATCTGGTGGATTTCTTTGAAAATGTGACCAAGGCCATTGATGAAGATCTGTTCACACAGCATACCTCGACTTGGCAAAGGCTTTTGACACAGTCCCACATTCAGGCATTACCAATAAACTTAGCAAACTGAATGTAACCCCCTGCATTGTAAGATGGGTGGCCAAATGGCTCACAAACTGGACACACACTATCAAAGTGGGTGACTCCATATCAACCAGCAGACCTGTTACCAGTGGGGTGCCACAGGGGTCAGTGCTGAGCCTGCTACTGTCGGGTATATACTACTCAGAAGTTCAGGTCAAAACTAAGGGGCTGTGGCTGACCAAGAACCACTTCACCAAACAAACAAGCAAAAAACTGTTAAAACGAACCAGGAACAATGAGAGAAGTGGCTGACCAAGTTTGCAGATGACTGCAAACTAGGTACAATCATTGAATCCCCAAATGATGTCAGTATACGCCAGGAGGGTCTCATGCAGACAGGTGACTGGTGTATTACTCACGGTCTCAAACTGAATGCGAAGAAATGCATCATCATACCTTTTGGCACAAACAATGTTCCCTCACACAGTCAAATCAACAACAGTAACCTAAGTACCCATGAAGTGGTAAGGAACCTTGGATCACAAGTTGACTGTGACCTTAACTTTGACCACCGTATGTCTACTGTAATAAGGAAAGGTTTCTACATAGCACACTTGATTAGTAAAGGCATCACCTCAAGAACAAAAGAAGTTATAACCCCCTTATACTTGGCACTTATCCAGCCCATAATTGAGTATAATGTCCCATTTAGCATGTGCCGTACTAGGCACCTACAGTAGTTAGAGAGACCTCAGAAGTTTCTGACAAAAAAAGATCAAGGGGCTCCAGCATGTGCCTTACACAGACCAACTAAAGTCCCTGTCATTATACTTCATATCATATAGACTTCTTAGGGTAGAGTTACATCTGGCCTACAGAGCAATACAAGACACAAACCTAATGAACCTGCTGCATATTCATAAATCAAATGGGACTAGGGCTACAGGTTCCAGTGATCTAAATATGACCTGCGACTTAAATAGGACATGCTGGAGGGAAAGATTTATCTCCCAGTGACTGCCGCATCTTTGGAACAGGCTACCAATTCATGTGAAACGGAGCACCTCTATGTCACTGTTCAACAGGAATCTGGATGAGTGGATTGGGCACCATAAATTCTTACTGGGCATAGAGCCCACAACTCTCCTGGACATGGGCAGTAATCACTAAATGCAATCTTGGGTATTGACTAACATTTCTCTGATGTTATATTGGGATGAAATGGCTAGGTTTAAAATGACCTCCTGGTCGATGGCCTAGTAATCTCCTATGATCTGTATTCCTTCTGATTTAGAGTTTCAGTCATGATAATCACAGGATTGGAGTCATGGTTCTTAGGATTTTCTCAGACACCCAAGTTATAGTATGAAATATTTCCTGCATCTAGATTCACTGAAGTACAGGCTTATTATTTGCACTGCATATTTTCTTTCATTTGCTAAAAGTCCCGGACATTCAAAGCTACAGTGTGAGGACAAATAAAGTCAGGATTCCCCTTTCTAAGAATATCAGGCACCATAAAGTAAGGCATTGTGATCTTAGGGCTTTTCTGTTTAAGAAGACTAAAATATCAATGCTCTGTTACTATCTTCATATTCATGTTAGTATAACTTCACCCATGCCAAAGCAGCAAACTCACATGTCCCTACTATACCCAAGCACACTTTTCTATGATAAAAGGATCTTTTCACCTAATTTGTACAAGAAAAATGTTGAACCACAATCGTTTCTGAATGTTGCCTTACCTACCACTCTGCTAACTGAAGAAAAAAAGCTGAAGCAGACATGAGTGGTTATGATTTTACATGGCCACTGCTGTCTGTAGTTTTTCTGTGGAGAGGGGTTACCACCATGCAGTAAATATGACACTGGATAATGAGGAAGGATGCAGGAGAAGCAGCAGTCACTGAAGACGTTTAGCACAAAAACTGTGGAAGTACATGATGCTGTGTGTGGTTCTGTGGTAGCAGGGATCAATAGCAAATGCAGTTGGCAGCTGGTGGTTCAGTGGGCAACTTGAGTCACTGTTGGGTATAACATAGGACAGTGTGGCTTCAGAAGTCACCACCAGGATGGTTGGAAAGAGGCAATGGTTGCATAGAGGGTCCTGAGGAAAACTGTAGTTTCTAAACTGTGGCAGCTGGGTGAGGATAGCAGGTAGTGAGCTCCAGTTATAGACAGGTAGAAGGTATCAAGAAAATAATTTGCACTAGCTTTACAGGTGGAGTATGCAGTGCACTCACATATTAGGTACATGAGGGTGACTTAGAATTCTGATCACTGCTATGTGAGTGGAGGCATGATAGGAGACTCCTGTTGATAATACCATACAGATGCTGGAGGGCAGGATCTTTAACAGTTGCCATGTGAATGGTAATGTGGGACAGAATGCCTAATCTCTGACTTGTAAACTAGTTGTATAGCACTGCCTCTGGTCATCATTTGGTCATGACAGGGAGTTAAAGGTAGTTGCTGCATGACTCATGAATAGCAGTTAAGGTCAAATGGATTTCTCTGTTCTGAGCACCAACAACATCAGCAGAAATTAATACACAGAGATTAACAAAATCAATACTTTACTAATCTACAATCTACAATCAATCAACTGCGGTGGTGGTGCTGCGGTAGCGCTGTCGCCTCACAGTAAGACGTCCCGTTCAATTCTCAGCTAGAGCATCTTCTGTCTGGAGACATGCGTGAATGGGTGTACCTTCGTTGAAGGTTGTGTATCAGGGCTGGCAACTCGGCACGTAAAAATCTACTGCCAATCATTAGTGAACCGGAGTTCCACTGTGGCAACCCCTAACCGGGAAAAGCCGAAAGACACATCAACTAATCTACAATCAACAAATCCAAACCCAAGCGATTTCATTCCACAACTGACACTTTATTAACTCCAAGTAAAAAAATGACACTACCCAATCCAATCCTTCAATAACCTGCCACAATATTACTAGTGCCATAAACCCTCATGTTATTGAATCTGTTACCTCTAGTACGAATCCAGTAAATTTACATAACGTGGACCTTACCAACCATTTAAAACGACCGTCTCACATTACAAACAGTATCTGTACAATGCTTTGATAATTTAGACCAAGTAATAAAGAAGCCAACTGCCTGCGAGAAAATCTAGTCAAACTTGCTGAAGAAATTGCTTATCCAGCCGCAAGTCTAATAAAAGATTTATAACTGATGAATATGTACCTAAAATTTTGAAACAAGGCTTTATTACACTCATTCATTAACAGCAGCTCCATTGAAATAAAAATCTAGCGTGTTGCCATATCATCTTTTATATCAACAATCCTTGAAAGAATACATTCATACCTAATGTACAAGTTATAAAATCTCTTAAAAAGAAATGTATCTCTCCAGCATAGCGTGGTTTTCACCCAGGGTACAGTACAGAAACAGCATTACTAATTTTTCCGTATTCGGGTAACAAACAAAGGAGTCAAGATAACCTAGTAACGTGACTTTCTCTGAAAAATGTCAAGGTTCTAAGCACTATATTCCAAAAATTCTACTACATAGATTATAATCTTTGGACATTAAAAATAACGCAGTAATCTGCCTACATAGGAATCTAAGTGACACAGCACAACTTGAATGATGGCACACCACTTGCTCTTCTTTCAAACTTATATTTCTAGGTATTCCGTAAGAATCAGTTTTGGTTCCCCTTCTATTTACAATATTTATCAATGGTATGAATATAGATGTACCAAACTGTTCTATAATTTGATAAGCAGATGACTGCACTATAATCTTCTCAGCCAAAACACTTTTTGAACAAGATACTACTCAACAAATACAATCTCATATGGAAGCATACCTGCTAGATAGAGCACTAAAAAAAATACCAGTAAAACAAAGATGATTGCGTTCAAACCAACCTCATTTCAACACATCTCAGCCAAGATGAACATCTACTCTACAGCAAATTCCATTAAGCAAGTATGCAAAACTGAACTGCTCAGAGTAATCATTGATGATCAGCTAAAATGTAATCAACACATTCAGTATTATGCAACCTAAAGCATAAAAAAGTTTGTTGTAAAAAAATGCCTCATGGATGTCATCCAGCAAACTACAAATGGAGCACTGATCCTTCCTACCATCCTGTATGTTTCATCACAATGTACAAAAAAAATTAGCCAGATAGATATATAATGAAATAGACAAATTTGGAACTAATACTCTCAACAGAGTTCGACATTGCCCAACATTAAATAAAATTGTATGCCTCAGTTTACAAATTTACATTTTTGCATTCTTCTAACAAATCTCGTTAAAATAATTCATTAACCACAAAAACAAAATAAACAAAAACATGCATTGCGGGGACTATTTATTTAAACATATAATCTCTCAAGGACTATTAAGAGCTCAACAAAAGTACTGGTTGAACTTAACAAAATCTCACAATCCCTTAGGTGATTTTCTGTACTCAGTCTCTCTAAGTAAGCAATGGAACTAGTGGCACCTAAAATTATAAATGATATGAACATTAAGTTATACCTCAAAAACTAAAAAAAAATGTTTCCTGTACTTCTTATCAGGCATACTGACATGATCCATCCATCCACAACCCTTTTTTCCTATTTTTGCACATGGGGTTGGGGTGTCACTTCAACACTGACAATCATCTAGAGCAAACATTCACATCACCAGGTTGCTAGCCCTACCATGTTAGTTCTTCCACACAACAGACTTGCACACACACACACACACACACACACACACACACACACACACACACACACACACACACACACACACACACACACACACACACACACACACACACACACACACACACACACACACGTATGGCCAGTTTAGAGTGCCCAATCCACCTACTGCATGTCTTTAGAATATAAGATGAAACCAGAGCAAGCAGGGCAAACCCATGCAAACACAGGGAGGACGTGCAGACTCTGCACACAATGCACCCCAGCCGAGATTCGAAACCGGTGAATCAATTGCTGTGAGAAGACAATGCTATCTGCTGTGCCACTGTGTCACCCACCATACTGATGTGTAAACATCTAATTAATTAATTGTACTAACATTCATATATGTTTAACATCAGTTAATAAGTTAACCCTCCACATATTCTACCTGTTTTCTCATTTGAATCATTAACAAACATTCATAGATCATCTATTACAATATGTATCCTTATCCTTAGTAATCACTGCCACAGATGAAAGCAAATACTTCTAACAAGGATCTGCAGTTTAACCCAAACTAGTATGTGTAGAATGTTGCTGAACATTGTATTCTGAACTGCAGATCAACTCTACCGCATCATAAAGTATTATTTATTGACATAAAATCAAAATGTATATAATGTATATATGTATTTGTGATCTAGTATATGTAAAGTGAAACACCTCTGTATTAATACTCTGGTAAGAAATAATAACAATAATGTATGGTACAGGTGTGTGATGGGAAGATTCAAGAATCCTCATTAACCATGTCTACTATTACACTTTAGTCAAGCTTGGAGCAGCAGCAGCAAAGAGAATAAAGGATTCATGGGTCCTGCTTTGTCTTAGGTGAAGCAGTCATTTTAGGATAAAGAGTAGAATTTGAAAGGTGTAAGAACACTGTGGTTGTGTTATTTAGGCAGTGAGGAATGGTACAGTTGTATTACCATGGATATTTATACTTTTTTTAAATTATTTTAATAAATTCACGCATAGATCCAACCTCAAGAAAAAAAATAAACATCATTCAGCCACTTTGGCAAAACAATATACAAAAATCAAAACAAATAAAAAAAATACAAAGAATAAAAATGAACATTTAATATCAGTGTCAGTGGTGCAACAGGTAGCACACTTGCCTTTGGTACAGAAGGCTGTGGGTTCTGTTCTCACATCAGTTAGAAGGATTGCTGACACTGCAGTGTAACGTAAGGAGTGAGATGCCCTACTGAGTGTGTTGTTTGGATGAGATATTAGACTTGAGGCCCCATCTGCCTGAGATGATGGTAGCTCAGGTGGATGTAAAAGATCCTATGGCACCTATCAAAAAGAGTAGAGGAAATTCCCCCTATGCCATGGCAAATTTCCCCTAGTAATATAAATACAACCGTGTGTCTCCCTTGAAAAGAGCATTCTACCTCAGTGGGACTAACCTGGTGAGCAAAGAATAAGTTAAAAAAAAAAAAACAGAAGAAAAAGAGAAGAAAATGAAAGGGCCCACAAAGTCCAAAAATGAAAAAAGGAAAAGAAGCAGTCTAACTCAACATTAATCCCTGAGCAGGGATATAATTTAAATACAAAGAAAATAATTAATTTAACACAGCAGGAAATGAAGCAGATTTCCGATATTCTAAAATATGCGATTTAATAACCATAATAGAAAGAATAATCTTATACTGCTGTTCCCTTGCAAATCTGTCTAACATATCTAATAAGTAATGTTGGATTTTTAGCAGTACTTTAACTTTAATAAGTAATTCTATCCAGTCTTGTGTTGTGCTCCAACACTGTAATAATGAGGGATATAGTCCCTAGCAGTGCTTTAAGTCAGCATCAGCAGACTTACAGTGCTAATGATATGAATTTGGTGATATAATCATAAGAAACAAACAATTTAGTGTATAGAGAATACCATAAATTATTTTATACTAAATTAAAGCATTTCTAATAGAAATATGATATTTGATATCTTTTTTATGTTGTTTTCCCATTTATTTACATGAAAATTATTACGTAATGCATGCTCCCAGCTTAATTTCCCAGAAAAAAAAACATTTATCTTATAATTCATAATGCTGTTATACACAAGAGATCAACTATCACCATCTATATCCTCACCTTCTATTATCACTGCCACAGATGAAAAGCAAACATCTGTTTCTTTTTTCGCAATAGTTCTTGCTTACTGTTGTTCTTATTTTAATCCGCAAAAATCTTTTTATATAATCTACCTAGTACCTCTGTTATTTCTCTTGTCCTGCTAATATACTCAGTTCAAGTCATCAATATTACTGAGACAAAATCTAATATTTATTTATATATTGCATTTGTTAACCGGGAAAGTTCACTGGGCCTAGGTGAGCCCATTTTCAGTGGAGGCCCGGGGAGAAAAGCTCCACTTACATCAACAGTACATCCAAGAAAACACACAGTACAGACTATATACAGTCACAATGCATGGAAATAGTATGAGCACATTAGTACAAGTTATTTATATACATTACACATCAATGCTGAGTACAATTGTAGCATTGAAGATGGAGTTTGTCAGACAGACTAATATATGAGTAAAAGCCAATAATTTTCTTACTTATTCATGGAAAATTGAATTTTTGTGCATGACAAATAATAACTGCCATATAAGGCTCAAAATGCAGTAAAAAACAATCCAATACAAAGTCAATATGTAACACCCACAACAAACATCAATTTAATCTATTGATTAAACTGTTAATAATACAATACATATTTTTATCTATGTAACAAAAATTAATTAAGTTAATAAATGCACATGTTGTTATGCATTTATATCATGTTATCGAAAGATGAAAATGGCGAACACTATTTCATCGAACCTAAAATATCTAAACCACATAATATCAAACATTCAGAACAGCAAATTTTTTCCTTGGGGAAAAAATTTGCTATTCCAAAACACATACACACAACATAAGCACACCTAAAAAACATCAATACACACACATACACTTATAATCCTACAACTAACCCTAAACTAAACTATACATACACTACTATCTATCCACTTACCTTAACACAAACCCTAACCCTAAGGTCCGTCACTATCGCACACTCACCTAACTCGTGCCCTAACCCTAACTCACCTAACCCGCCCCTAAACCTAATTCACCTAACCAACGCCATAACTCTAACTCACCTAACCCACTCCCTAATCCTAACAATCACACAACCGCAAACTTACCTGAACCCGACCCGTAAATCTCCACCACAGTGCTGAAAATAGTGAAGCCACAGAACTGGCCAATCAAATTCTTTCCCTAGGAAAGAATTCAGTGTTCTGCAGCTTCACTATTTTTAGCGTTTGATTTAAACGGATCAATATTAGAACATTTGAAGTTTTAAAAATTCGATGTTCTAATATAGACCCATTGTTATATATGAAAAATCATCAGGCATACCCAAGCTACCTTGCTCCTATCAAGAACAACTAACACTCCAAGATATTCAAGGGGAACCACCCCATGTTCAAATCAGAAAAAGGTCTATAGTGTTCCTTCCATCTTTCTTTATTAATATTATTTAACTATTCTAGAATGGTTGTCACTCAATTCAAGAAGGATTAATTAAACATTAACCAAATTAAACAAATAAGGCACTAAGATGTCAGGCAATGCCAAGTAAAACTTAGCAATAAACCCATCAGGACCAAGTAATTTATCTTTCTATAATGATAGTATGCCATCTACAGTATCATCCTTTGTAATTCCAACATCTTGAAAGGATTTTGATGGAGCTTCAAATAATCCAATTATTTATTGTTTGTTTATTGTTAAGCCATGAGGTAGTATATAAAATTATACAGTATTGAGGCAGTATATCTATAATCCCATCTTTAGTATTTACCTCACTTCTGTCTGAATTTTTAAGTTTTTTAATAGAATTATTAGATGAATAGTTTTTACAATGTAGTTCTAATTGCTTAAATATTATTATTTGATAAATAACTTTTAAAAAAAATCATTAACATCTATAATCCTAACTTGCCTTTATTTTCCATGCTCTCTTAACATTTCTCATCCCATAAGTAAACATATTTATCATAATTTATAGTCATCAATTTATTAAAAATTAGCAGTTATTTGTCTAGCTGATTAATGTTTTGATAGTATTTGTTATTAATTATTTTCCATGTCATCATATCAGTATAAAATACTGGCTATAAATGCATCCCATTTATTACTAAAAGAAGTAGTTTTGGTCAAATTATTTTTGCCAATAATCATTAATTTTATCTATAACATAAGCACAATACTCAAGAGATTTAAGCCAATATGTAAATATCCTTCTTTTATAAATAAAGTGGTTTTGAGATGTTAGAACATGCACACAAACAGTTAAATGATCAGAGAAAAGACAGAGAACAAACTGACCAAAATTATAAGCCTAAACAATATCAGATAATAATATAAAAAATCTATCCTTGAACTCAGTTTAGCAGCATAAGAAATTAGTGTAATCTCTTATATTTGATTTTTTTCACTCCAACCAAATATTTTTCCGTGTGGGTGAGCACAGTCTAGAATAGTGTCAAAAGTAACATTCCGATCTCTACCTAGTGTTATTGTACGGGTATCAGTACTTCTAAATTCGCTAGGCTGTTATAGTTCTACTGTTAGTCCTGCTTCCTTCTATTTTATGAATATACTTAGTATTGCAAAATGAACATAAGAGGCTGAAGGGATAAACTAGCAGAAACATAACTAAATATAATGACTTTAATATCAAGGAGACCTTATCTGAATGACTATATATCGTATTCTTCCTGTTAGGCATTATTTTACAATGTCAAGAGATAATAGGAATGGCTACAGCTAGGGACAGGTCACATGACAACAGGGATAATTTCTATTAAAAGTAAAAAAATACTGTCAGTTATTATACTAAAATAAATCCAATACATTTTTTAATAATTGCACCGTAACAATCTTTGAGGTGGTTATATCATTTTCCATCTTGGACTACCACTCTGACTTTGTACAAGAGACCTCATAGTCACGAGAATCTCTGCTAGTACTGGAATCCTTGAATTGTATCATTCAGGGGACCAAGACAGATCCTGTCGCTCCCAAATACTATGAAACTTTCTTCAATATTTTTCTCTACCTTTCTCAGGCAACAGATCTTGGAAGTTCATGTTAGGTACCTGATACAGGTGTCTTAACAGCTGCATCTCAATAACTATCCTCCCTGAGTCCATCTTATGAAGAACGTTGGAGTCACAGCAGTTTAAATTACCACAGCCTCAGTCTGCCTTTGGGCATGGTTTACAATATTTCCCATACTATATCACCTGAATTAAGTTACTTGGGTTCTATCATAGCAGGTTTGGGGGTTTATTGTGCTTTTTCCAGTTCTGGCAAGTGTCTGAGTACAGGTGCTACTGGCAATAATGCTGATAATATTATGTATAGCTGCCACCCTATTAGGATTTGGGATAGAGATAACCCCCACTGTTTGTAGACGCATACTGGGTAGATTTAAAAGCGCTAGATACCAGTCTTGGTTTCCTGTTGCTGCATATCTTAAATATGTTATAATTGTCTGTGCAGTTTATTTAACCTGGCCATTTGACTGTAGGGACTTGGGGCTTTGGATGAACTCCTAAACAGTAGCATAATTGACAAATTCTTGTTCTTTTTTATTTTACAACCTGTTCCCTGGATGATGGACTTCTGGTATTCTTTGATGTACAGTAAGTCTTTTTGTTTTTGGATGACAGCCTTGGATGAAATTAATCTGCCCACCTTGAGATACTTGGAGTAATAGTCCATAAGCAGAAGGTATTGAAAGTCTTGAAACTGGAGCAACTCCACTGCTGTCTTAGAGCCTTTCCAGGCTGGCATGTGGCAGCATCTCCTCCTTAGACTATCTCCTTCTACAGCAATTACTTTAATGGCAAGACACAACTAAACCTCAATACAGACATGGTGAGAGAAGCCCAGCTACTTTTAAATCCTAAAAAAAAAAAAAAACCTCCTGCTTTTCTTGACAAAACCAGTCTCATCTGACTTTAAAATATTCTCACACGATAACACAGAAATTGAAAAAGTTCACACAGCTAAGCTTCTAGGTGTAACCATAGATAACAAACTAACTTTCGAACACCACATCTGCAATAGCATTGAAAAAACGCACATCAAACTAGGAACAATCTACAGACACAAAACTTTCTTGGATAGCTCCACCAGAAAAACCCTCACCTACACCTATTTGCTTCCCTCACTCTTATATGCAGCCCCCTTACACACCAATTTACAATCTTCTCTTAAAAACAAGCTCTAATCATGTTACCATAAAATTGCCAAATTTGCCATAGGTTACCCCTACTGTTCCCACCACTGCCTAGCTCTGAAAGAACTAAATTGGCTCGAATTCACACAACACCCTAAGCCTAGTACAGCTGTCTTCTGTACATGAAATGATATTTACACCTGATAGCTGCCCAAACCTCAAATCTGTCTGAAAACCCTACATGCCTATAAGAGCACTCCACTCTAAAAACAAACAACTCCTAACCATTTACATTGCAAACAAGAGAGCTTTAACAACTTCAAACACACCCTAAAAAATGTTTTCTATGTTATCAGACCTGCCCCTGCTCTTTCCCTAACAGGTGAACTCCCTTCACTCTCTATGGGCTTTCCTTTCTATCCCTAAAACAGGAATTTCATCTACTCACCACTAGCATATTGGACTAAGAGACTTTACATATTTCCACACCTTTAACTTTGTCATCCTTCTAAGCATCTACTTGCATCTAATATTCTGATCCCCATTCTTTACCTTACTCCTACCTGATGTGTATATATATATATATATATATATATATATATATATATATATATATATTATATATATATATATATATATATATATATATATATATGTATATATGAAAGTTTGCAATCTACCAGACCACTTTAATTTAGTACATGTTTTATTATTGTATCTACCTCTCTGCACTTATTTTGTATTTATTATTGTATCTAACTCTCTGTACTCATTTAATATTCAATTATTATTAATGTGTGCTTTAATACATGTTTTTATCTTGTTCATGTAAATTGTCTTAACTTCATGCATCATTTGGAGCTTTTCTCCCAGGGCCTCTGCTGAAAATGAGTTCCTGACCCAGTCAGACTTTTCCGGTAAACAAATGTTAAATAAAATAAATAAACTAACTGCTCAGTTTTGCTCGATATACTAGGCCATAAAAACCTCATCATGGGCCCCCGCATTGAACTGATGATTCCAGTGTGACCTCTGTGAATCCATTGTAGCATCAGCTTTTTCAAGGTTGTAGGTATAATCATTTTGATTTAGACAGGCTCTCTTAATTAAACCTTATTTCATCTTGATAACAGAAGAAAGGATAAATTAATGTGGGTGGACTCTTTCGTTATTCATGGCAGCCATTTAGCACTGCCAGCTTTAACTGCTGAATTTCTGGGTCCCTCTTGCTATGTGATAAGAATTCTTGATGTTTTTCCTTTATGATGGACACAGGGACAGATATACTGGCTCAGAAGTACCTCTAACTCATTGTTCAACAACTTTACATTAGTTTTCTTAAAGTTGGTCCTGATGACAGCAACTGTCACATGTATGTCTTTGCTATGCTTGTACTTTACTTTTATCTCAAAACACTGGTGATTCACCGCTATCCATTGAAGATGTAATGGTGTTGGATACAGTAATATCTGACAAATGTTTTGTTATGATTTGTGTTATGGCTACCTGGTTGCAGACCTAACATACATATATATATATATATATATATATATATATATATATATATATATACAAATATTCATAAATCAACCATTGCTTAGTATGCATTTGCTAAGTCTGGGCTTCTGTAATGGTTTTAGATCCATACATCACTGATTGACCATCTTAAAAGAATAACACCTATCTCAGATTGATTGGCATTAACTTGGCTGACCGACAAGTTTTCTTGCATCATAATGTCTCAGGGCGGGAGCTTCTGTTACTAGTTTCTTTAGAAGCTGAAACTGCTTTCATGATCATGCTCCAAACACCCCTCAGAAATCTTGACCAAAAGCTCCTGTAGCAGATATTGGACTATGCTCAAAAGCCTGTAGAGTCATGATATATCCTGTGCCTTTCTAGTCCCCACTACAGCTCACATCTTTTCTGGGACAGGTTTTGTCTTCTTTGGTTAGTGTGTGACTGTAACCTGTGTATTTCATAGCTGGCATAATGGTTAAGTTGTTTACCTTACAGACACAAGGTACTGGGTTTGATTCTCATGTGGGATAATTGGCTAGGCTTAAAAAAATGGCCCACAAGGGCAGTTAGCCTAGTACTAATCTATGAATCTAAGAATCTTAGACCTCAGTTTGGAAGTACTTATGATTCAGTGAGATGTTAATGTGGCACAATCTCCTTATGGTCATCCTCAAACTTTGTCTAACCTCAGCCCTTTATGTCTTCAGTGATGTTAACTGTCCCTTACAGATCTTTCAGTATATAATCTAGTTCCTTTGAAATGCTTTTGGCACTGATGAGATTGCAAATGGCATGTGGAGGAACCTATATTGTCTGATAGGTATGTTAAAGATACACAGACTAGAGTTTTGGTCATCAAGCTTAATTTGCCACGAGTAGCATCTAGAACTGCCGGTTATTTAGCCTTTGACACCAACACAAGAATGACTGAGTTCTTTAGGAGTATTTGATAGCTTTATTCAGATTCAAGAAGTCAATGCAAATTTTGATTTTATGAGACTTAATGACTGCCAGCATACTGTTGACCCAGTCTGTGGGTTATATTTGTCTGGCTATGATCCCCAGATCATACTACAGTGAGGATATGGGTACATTTTCCGATCCCCACTGTACCAGGAACTCCAAGCAGAATGTCGACCTCACAACAGCGAATGCACACTAGAATTCAATGTTGTGGAGTTGACCATTTTCGGTTTGGCCTTCCATGAACTGGAAAATAGTCTTTCAGCCATCCCAGTTTGCATGAATGACATCCGAAATTTTGATAGTAAACCTCTGATTGACTTACTTGTAATTCTATTCTATTTTCCATCTAGCTGGGTGAGTTGTACTTCACTAATATTCCCTATACTTTTGTCTTGTTATTAGTCTGCAACTTTACCTTGCATTCTCCTAGCTCCTCAGGCAGTTCTAACATTTTTAAAGTTGTAGTTTCATTAGTTCTTCATATAACAGTTATTTCCAACATTAGCTCATTACCATGTTTACTTCTCACTTTTTAACAGGTAATGCTGCACACCATTCTACATTTTGTAAGTAGCTCTTACAATTCACCATAATCATAATATTTGCTTGTATGCGTCAGTTCTGTTATATACAACTGTCGAACCTTGGATTCAGTGAACAAATAAATGCTTTAAATAAATAAGCTTCTTTCAGTGCTCTAATTTGTAGCCTAACATTTCCTTAACTACTGTTAACTTTGTACTTCATTCTCATCTTCCACAGACAACTGAAAAATATTGTAAATGTCAATCAAAAAGTTGCAGTTAATACCTGCTGGCTTAGGTTTTAGTCCAAATGCATTACAGAATAATTCAAAACCTTGTAATTACAACCTCCAGTTTTCTGCTAAATTGGCTTTTAAATTAAAATTGATTTGGTAAGCTTAAGACTGCTGATATGCTCTTTTTAAAAATAAAGTTCATTGACTTCACAAGAAATGCACTCTGAATAAAACTTTCTTTTCCTCTATATCTTTATGAAGTTCATGTTAACTTTTAAAATTGTTGTTTTTTTGTAACGTATTAAAACTGCCATTTTTTCAAACTGCATTAACTTTTTTAGCCCCTTGGTTGCCTTGACATGACCACAGACAACAGTGGTACTTGACAGCATTGCTGTTCCTAGCTTTTTTTATTACAAATGGACCTTTTTGTTTTATAATCAGAAGCTTAGTTTTCCACTTTTAGCCCCATATATTGGGCAGTGCAGTGGTGCAGCAGTAAGCTTTGTCACATCAGCAAGTGGTTCTGTGGTTCGATTCTCGGCTGGGGTGCCTTCTGTGTAGAGTTTGCATGTCCTCCCTGCATTTGCGTGGGTTTTCTTCAGGTGCTCTGGTTTCCTCCCACATTCCAAAGACGTGTCTGGAGCATTTCTCCCCAGTCTTCCACTGAAAATGGACTCTGTCCCAGTCGGACTTTTCTGATAAACACATGTTAAATAAATAAATATAAAATATTAAGGAACAGTGGCATTTTTGTCCCCCTTTGGACATCATTTTACCAGCCTGACCTCCAGTGCTCCACATCTGAAGTGGGCCTGCTAGCTTTATCTTCCATCTCTCTGGACTTGCTCCAATATCACTGGGGCTGGTCATGGATCCTAAGTGTGTCCTGGGGACTTGTTTGTCTCCACATCAGTTCTTGTTTTTTTTTTTCTTAAAATGCCCTACCCACTTCCTTGTCCCCACACTCATCACTTATGTTTGAGAGCATCTCCTCTCTTTGAACCACACCTCCTCTGAGTATCAGTGACAAATGCCTTCCTTCCTGGGATGGGCATGCTCATCTCCCCCTGCCACTCTGTCAGTCACCCAGCCCAAACCCGGGTCAACTGGTGCATATTTAGGGCTTTATCCCTCTATGCCACCTGAGAGGCTTTAAGAGACAGTAGCTTTAAGAAGGCACTGTAATAAAATTAACAGTCATGCAGGAGGTAGAAGTGACTAAATTTACTTCAGAAAAGTCCAGCCCCACTAATCCATAGAAACAAGCTTGCAGAATCATAGGTTCATAGGTGTGTCCTAGGCTAATGGACTTGGAGCCTTTACAAGCCTAGCCCATAGGATTACCCTGGCATCGTACTACCCGACTTTAGTTCCCAGTGCCTCTGTCAAGTACAGATACTGGAGTGATCCCCGGGGTGAATTTTCTATTTCCCATCCACACATCAAGATTTCTCTTGAAGAGGACCAGTGAGGTGCTCTGTTTGACATGTATGGGAAGTCTATTCCATACCATGGGCAGTCTCTGGGTTATAAACATGTCCCTCCAGCACATTCTGTTGATTGTGGTAATGAGGTTGAGGTCTTTGGAGCATGTGGTGTGGAGGGATTGGGATTTCTTTAGATGTAGCATTTCTAACAGAGCTGGGTCAGACATGGCTTTGTAAGTCAAGCAGAAATCGCCTTTAAGTAGGCGATATGAGACAGAGAATAGTTGGTGTTTTTTGAGTCTGTCCATATAGGACAAGTGTTTAAGGCCTAGAATCCTCTTTGTGAGGTACGTTTGTGGCCTGTCCAGTTGTTGCTGGTGTTCAGGGAGATACATGCCAAAATGGGGCATTGTACTCGATGATTGGCCTAATGAGGGAAGCGTAGAGGAAGACAATGACCTCTTTCTTCCTGGATGCAAAACCCTTGGTAATGAGATGTGCCACATAGAAGGACTTTCTGACCACAGTGGCAATGTGGTGCTCGAAAGAGAGGTTGCTGTCAACTTGTGTTCCCAGATCTCTTAAAACGCCTTCTGTGCTCAGTGGACTACCATTGATGTGGTAATTCATGGGAACTCGGTTTTTCCCAAAGGGGATGATGACACATTTTTTGGCATTGAGTTTAAGGCCATGGTTCTGACACCAGTCGTTGGTCTCAGTGAGGCCTTTCTGTAGAATGTCAACATCACTTGGGGAGTTAATAATAGCTCCCAACTTGCAATTGTCTGCGAACTTTGTCAGCCAGAGTCCCTTCATGTTAGCCTGGACTTCAGAGAAGCATATACCAAACAGGAGAGGACCCAGGACTGAACCCTGTGGGACTACACTCTTGACTGGTCAGCGGTCTGACTTGGAGTCAGCTGCTTTCACACTGTGAGTTCTATCTATGAGCCAGTTTGCAACCCACCTAGTGATATAGGGGTTGATGCCTAGCTTACTGAGTTTTTCTATGATTCCTGAGTGGAGAATGGTATCAAAGGCCTTGGCCAGATCAAGGTAGGCTGTGTGAACCACCTTGCCTTCATCCACAGCTCTGGTGACTGACTCAAAGGAGTTGACCAAGTTGAGCAGGCATGATCTACCCTTCACAAAACCAAACTGTGTGGGGTCCAGAGTTTGGAGATTCCCTATATCCTTGTTTATTAGGCCCTTGATGGTGCGTTCCATAGCTCTGCATATTAGACTCATTAGGCTAATGGGGAGATAGTTCCCAGGGTCTGTATTTGCTCCTCCTTTGTGGAGAGGGATGACAGTAGCAGTGTGCCATTCAGTAGGGACAAAGCCTGAGGTGAGGCTGTGATTGAACTGGGCACACAGGTGAGGTGCCAGTTCACTCTGTAGTTCATGTAGAACACAGCCAGGGATATTGTTAGGTCCCATAGAAGCTGTATTCTTGGCCTTGGGCAGTGATGTTTTAACCTGTGCAGCAGTAAGTAATGCTGGGTGCCTGGCAGTCTACTGTTAATGTGATAGGTCCTTTGGAAGGGGAGAGAGGGGTAAAGTTGACACTGAATCTGTCGGCCAGTATACTGGCAATATCTGTTGGCTCGGTATAGGTTGTATCATTGTGCAGCAGCTCAGAGCAAATATGCGTATTGCCATGGAGATTCTTTACATAACTGTAGAAGGCCTTGTGGTTGTCTTTACTATCTGCTGCAATTCTGTTTTCATAGCTAGCTTTAGAAGATTTGATGAGGGATCTCAACTTTTTGTTGAGGCTGATAAGGGAGTTTTTCCAGTCTTGGGACTTCACCTTATTACGCATCAGTTTCCTCCTTCTGTTGTAGAGTTTGTTTATGGCAGGGGACCACCAGATTGGCTTCCTATTTTTGGAGGAGAGCATCTTGCTTTTATTGGGTATGGCGAGATCCATGCATTTGTGTACGTGTTTGTACAGTGCATTGGTGTATGATTCAGCGGTCATGCAACTATTCTCCATTTGCATGGGTGCCTTGAAGTTAGCCACCTCTGTTTTTAGGAGCCCAGAGTTAGCTTTGGAGAAGTTTTTCATGGTGGTCACCTTTGCAGGTGTGGGGTGGGTGGGACGGATGTGGATTTCCAAGGTGATTAGTTTGTGGTTTGATCTATCCAGGGAGGAGTTAGCTATTCGTGTAGGGCAACGGTCGCCCATGTTAGTAATGACCAGGTCAATGATGTTGCTACTTTTAGTGGGGGTAAGAATAAGCTGGCCCATGGCACTGGATTTAACAAATTCCAGGAAATATTGGGCAAGTGTATTGGTACAGGAGTAGTTTTCCCAGTTAATGGAGGAGTAGTTGAAGTTGCCCAGTAGGAGTGTTAGGTTGGATCCAAATATTCTCCAGGGTGCTTAGGAACGTGGAGTGTGAGTCTTGGGACATGGTTGGGGACCTATAGCAGGCTACGACCTGAATTGCTGTCTTACCCAATGTTAGCTGCACCTGAATTATCTCTGATGTGTTATGTTGGGCTACCAGTCTGGAGGTGTCCTTTATGAATATGGAAACACCACCACCGTTGGAGCTTTGGTCCAGGTTCTGGGGCCGAAAGGTGTGGAATGAGTTATAGCCTGGTAGTGCAGGGGTGCTTTCTGCTGCTTTGAACCAAGTCTCTGTTACAGCATAAATGTCGATGTTCTCCATTTTAAGGAGTGCTTCGAACGAGTGCATTTTCAAATTTAGACTTCTAGCATTGAGCAGCATGATCCACAGATTGCATTTGTTTGTAGCTGTTACAGTGGTAATTTGTTTTTTTGACAATGCCTAAAAAGGCACTATAGGGGTGGCAAGAGCCTTGGCCAGTATCCAGAAGCCCAGGGATGACAGATGCAAGCCATCTCTGACAAAGCATTGAGGTCTGTCAATCATGTCATCCCATGCAGACAGATAATGGATCCTCTTAGAATGACACCAGAAACTTAACCAATTGTTGAAATCAATCATTTTTTGCTTGTACTGTGGTATCATTCTGGGTGATGGTAGGATGCTGCTCGGGGCTAGGGTCATACCTGCCTGGGCTACATAATCCAAGAGCTCCTCCATGTCTCTTTTCATGTAGTCCAGGGAGGTACATCTCAGGTCATTCACACCCACATGAACAATGACAGAGTCATATTTGTACCTGTTGTTGAGGGATCTAAGTGCATGCGTTATGTGGTGGATCCTGGCACCTGACAAGCAGCTGACTGTTACTTTCTCCTTATTCAACCTAGTGAGTGGGTCATCGGTGTGCCTCACTATCGAGTCACCTATGACTAGCGTGTTGTGCATGCTGTTTTGCCTTAGGGGCTTTGGTTGAGTGGCACACTGTTTAGGAGAGTTATGTGTCAGTGATTAGTGTTGTGTTGTGGTGGTCGAGTGCGTTTCTGCCTTGGAGGTCTCTGCTGTTTGGATAGATTTTTATTGAGAGCCTCCACAAAGGTGGGTGTGTGGTTTGTGTTTTTACGTGAAGGCAGTGCTGGTGTGTGTTCTGGAGGGCTATGTGTTCCATGTGGTGTGGTGCAAGTGTTGACCTTCTCCTCTTGACCAGCTATTCCGGTCTTGGCTGGAGAGTGCATGGCTTCCACTTTGGATATATAAGTGCATCTTTCGCAGCTCTGAGTGGTGGGAGGTAAGAGGAGAGGGTTGTCTGTGTACATGATGCAGTTGCTACATTACCTCAGGATGCCCAAGTTCACCAGGTTAATAGGAGAAAGCACAGGGAACTGACCTTTAGACATGACTGGAGGGGTGGGCATTAATAATAAGTACTGGAGCTGTTTCCTTATAGAACATTTAGTGCTGGTAGCACTTTTGTGTTCTACAATAATTGCTACAAGAAGTTTGGTAAAGTGCTAGACTAATAAGCTAGTAAAAGTGCAGCAGAGGAGCAAACTAGCAGATCTAAGAGAAAAGTTGAAGAGCAGACTTTGGCACCGCTCAGTAGCTTACAAACAGTCCTGGATACAGCAAATCTGTACCTGGATTAGACTAGTTATAGGAAAGGTGGAAAACAAGCGCAAATGCAGGATTTTAAATCAGAAAGTTGAAATAGATTGTAAAAAACTGCCCAAACGGCCAATGAACTACAATTTCATCTTAAAGGGATGTTGTCTCAATTACTGTGTATCAAAGCTGTCACCCCACTTCTGAAAATTAGGCAAAAATTGTGCACACGATTAAAACTACACTGGCTCTGTGTGTGTGTGTGTGTGTGTGTGTGTGTGTGTGTGTGTGTGTGTGTGTGTGTGTGTGTGTGTGTGTGTGAGTAATGAAGCTGGAAGGTAAGCAGAAGATACTGGAGAAGTACAAAATATACTCAAAATCATTTGTGAGAATAAACTAACTTATTAATGGTAACAAGTGGAAGAAACTAATTGATATCAAACCAAAGCAAAGTCAGTATTTTGGGCATGAATGGGTTTTTATTTAAACCAATTTATTGTACATTTGCATTATTCATCTGCATTGTTGACTAAGTGAAATAAACATGAGCAGTGGTGTGTTGTGTGCCTTGTACTCACAGTACTGACCGAAGACAAAGGCACTCTACCACATATGCTAGTAATGCACACAAAGCACATTACCTCGGCGAGACAGCTGAACATCAGCCACTTTAAAGAAAAAGGCACTTTAGACTGCAGCTGTTTTTCTCTGAATTTAGTCATGTTTATACATGCAAAGTATATTTGGCAAATAGAAAACAAATGAGCATGCGCCCAGCTCAAGTGTGCAAGAGCCATCTATGTTGAAGAAGCTGCACAAATTAACCGAAAACGATAGAAAGGACTTTTTGTGGGCCATCGCGTGAGAAGAAAGCTCAAGCTGATCAAAATGACAGACTTCAGTGATTATGCGAGAAAACTATTTAAAAAAAGGCTTAGGAGTGACTGCTACAAAAGACTTCTAGAATTAATTTAAAAAAAGATCGGATGTTTTTTGGATATAGGTAACTGATTATGGTAATCACGCATGTTAGTTTTGTACTTTGTACACATTTGCATAAGGCAGCAATTACAGTAGTTGTAGTCAATGAACTTAATTTTAAAGTATTGTAGTAAACAATACATAATTATTTTTATATATTAAAAAAGAATGTTAATCAATAAAAGAGACCTAAAAGGGTAAAATATTGTGATAATTAATATAGCAAAATTGTGTATATTAGAAGGCGTGTTTATTTATTAAATGGAGATAGTGATCGTTAAATATTATTTATTAAAGGGACTTAGTGATGACCAAATATAATATTAAATCAATTTACTAAAAATAAAACAGCTTTAATCAGCCTTTGTAATGATTACAAGTTAATGCCGATATACAATTACTTCTTTATAAAGGTGAACTTTAATAATCAAATCTTGAAGCAAATGAAAATGTTTTATGTTTTTGAATGGGAAGAAATAATTTTTTTCATTGTGAATTTTGAATAGTTAAATATGAAGTGAAAAGTAGACTATTAATTTTGTAAAAGCAAAATGGAATTTTTCTTCGCAAATTAAGTAAATACAAATTTGTGAGGCAGTATTTCATGTGAAACAAAGAATCCAATAAGTTTTTCAAAGCAAGAAGAAAGAGTGTATTTCAGAGACATTATCATTACAGTGTAAATATTATTGCACTAGTGAGCTTTAATATTCCTACTCTGCTAATAAGTGATTCAGAAACTTGAAAGAGACACACTGAGAAAAAGTTCATTAGTGACTCATCTGCATGTCTGTGAAGCAAAAATAATGCATTTGGCTCAACTGCATTAAGTGGCTCTACAGTATAGACACCTAAACAAACACACATACACAAACATGGATGCACACGCTCGTACACACTGGTAAAGCATGTATGCTGTCCATATCCACTGAAGTTTGGTTAGGTAATAAATGAAAGACACCTGCAGAGGAGAGAGTGATTCCATGCAGGCCATGGCTTATGCATTAAGAGGCAAATGTTTGCTGCACATCTCTACAAGTATAGCACCCTCTCACCCTTTCAACACCTGCATGTGTCTGCCCAGTGCATGACCCCACACATTCCATCCACAGACATCAACTGCTGGATGTGCACACTGTCCTTCAAAATGTTTCCATACTGTACATATATGCCACCATCATCAATAGCATCTGAAACATAGCAGTTCATGGTAGGGCAATTTCCAAGGTTTTATGCACTATACATGCTTGGATCAAAGCTGAACATGTTCTGCATTACCAGAGGGTCTATGACCTACTTTAGGTGCCCAGTTTTCAGGCAAGGTCCCCAAAGACTGAATGATGTTATCAGTGAATATGTTCTCAGGCTGGCTTAGCACTTACAGACTTCATCAACCCCCCCCCCCCCACACACACACACCCAGTACTGGCTGCACATTGTGAACCAAATCCATAGGGAATTCTGCTATCACAGCCTGTAACGTGATACCATTAATTTAACTGAAGGTGCTGAAACTACACATTTCTCTGACCTCAGCATCTGCATTGCTGAGCTCTGCAGCCTTCCCTTACATCTCATCCATGATGCATGGTGAGGTTCAAACACTGGCAGTGGAACAGAATATACATTCAGCTTGATAGTAGTTGTCATCAGGCACAGTTACCCTTACTCATCTGCCTCATCTTCTTGCATTGTTGTGTAATGAATAGGTAAATACATTCCCTTCTCCTGACCATTCCTATGGTTGCTACTATCTCATATTCTATCTAGGAACATGCTATCTAAATATTTTTCAGACGCTTTATACTATAAGTAAATCTGCACATACAAATGCAATGCACAGATGGAAAGGTACATATCCGCTGGTGGGAGGTCAACAGGTCAACAATTTTGCAACCTCTCCTATCTCAATCCTACATACCAACACCTACATCATCATGGTGAGGCTCAACCTGACCCATTCTCTGCTTGAAGATATGTTCCATAGCTTTTTTCGTCATACATATCTATGCTTTTCATGCCACATTCAGGTATTTTGCATCTGTGGCCAGAAGCATCAGCGTCAGTCATAGCCTCTGCTCTCTGCCTGTGCCATCCCTTTCTATCAGTACCACTCTGTTGGTATATATGGCAGTGAAGCCCACATTATCTTCTCTGGTAAATTTAAGGGAAGCTTCTTTGGACTAGAGAACATCATAATGCATTTTTTTTTCAAAGTTTTTTTATTGATTTTTAAAAAATCATTTAAACAACAAAATAGTAAACTATATACAAAATTTACAAAGGCCTCAAGCACTGTATGAAAAAAATAAAGAAAAAAGGAAGAGAAACAAAGGGAACAAGCAATATAAAATGTAAAGTAGGGTACAATGTTCATTCATTCATACTTTCAATATGATTAATTAGTTGAAGATGTATCTGAATTCAATGACTGAATAAGAGATAAAACTTTTGTCCAAGGATTACCAGTCCATTTTCTTGGGTCTATTCTTGATTCCTTAACTTTTGTTTCCATTGACGTTACTTCAACCAAAAGGATCATGAAATCTTGTAAGGTTGGAATGGAGGAAGATTTCCATCTTCTTGTAATACATGCTTTGGCTACTGCTAAAATTGTCCAACGAAGATATTTATTTGTGTTATTCAATACAATGGATTCATTTACATTCAGTAAAAAATAAAGGTATTGATAATATAAAAGAATTAGTGAAGATGGCTTGGAGAAAATTTTCAATATCATTCCAAAATTTCTTAATGTGAGAACAATCATAAAAAATGTGAGACCAATCAGCCTTATACTCTAGAGAGCATCTCCAACATATCACCTGTCCATAATGCAATTTTTGGAACCATTGATGGGTAGTTTATTATTACAAAGCCAATTGCAGAGTCCATGACATTGTGACTGTGTATCTTTTTGTTGTGTTTTGTAGGACTTGTGGTTTTTAATTACTAGTGTATTCTGCATGCAGCACCACTTTGTGATTAGACAGGTTGCGTGTGATACTTCTGAGGTAGAAGGAGAATAAAAGAGTTTCAAGCAGTGTCTTGTAGTACTTCTATGGTAAAATGTGCCTGTTTTGCAGAGTGAATTGTTAGCATAGATTTGGAGGGTCTGAGCTAACAATGTTTTCTCCAAAATTTACTTTGCATAGTTTTTGGAGTACAGGACTATGGTTAGCTAACTCAAAGGTTTGTGCTTTGTCAACAAAAATGCCTGCAGTGATAAGGCCATCATTGGTACTAGTGTAAATATATCTGTCATCTTTCAATTGGGAGGCAGAATTAAGTTTAGGCAGAGGGATGATAAGTGAATGTTTGAATGTTGGTGGGACAATGCAGGTAGTTAATGAAAGGTTACAATGTATGTATGTGGCATTGCAATTGAAGCTGTTATAGGTTTTAAGAATTTGAGATGTCATTTGATAAACTTAGCGATATGAGACAGAGAATAGTTGGAGTTTTTTGAGTCTGTCCATATAGGACAAGTGTTTAAGGCCTAGAATCCTCTTTGTGAGGTACGTTTGTGGCCTGTCCAGTTGTTGCGGGTGTCCAGGGAGGTACATGCCAAAATGGGGCATTGTACTCGATGATTGGCCTAATGAGGGAAGCGTAGAGGAAGACAATGACCTCTTTCTTCCTGGATGCAAAACCCTTGGTAATGAGATGTGCCACATAGAAGGACTTTCTGACCACAGTGGCAATGTGGTGGTCGAAAGAGAGGTTGCTGTCAACCTGTGTTCCCAGATCTCTTAAAATGCCTTCTGTGCTCAGTGGACTACCATTGATGTGGTAATTCATGGGAACTGGGTGTGATGCAGGTCTTTAATTTGGAGAGTAAGTCCTCAGTTTGTTTTTAGCTATTGCTTTGAAATGAAAGGTGGCAGCTAAATTTGAAAAAGGTATAGGTGTGTGGTAGTGATTTTGCTTGTTTGGAAGGGGATGAAAAGGAGTTAGTAATATTATATAAGGTAGACAGCAGATAGTTTCTGAAATTATTTATCTTCAGTAAGCACTTTTGTCCAAAGACTTTATTTGATCCTTGTTGCAGAACTATGTGTCTGTATTTATAAAACAAAAGACAAAAGGAAGGTATAAGTAATGTGTCTGTTCATGTAGACAGGGTGTATTCTGTAACATGCAGAAATTCAAATTCTGCTTCTATAGTTATCATGCAATATTTTTAATGCTCTACTAATTATTCCTTTTCTAATGGCAGCTTGTGTTCTAGATTCTACTAAAAACCTTAGCAGTGGTTTGGTGAAAATACTGCAACCTGTAGCTTTGATATCTGATTTAATACAAAACATCATAAATGACCATGCCTTCCCTTATTTCAAGACACAGTGGAAATTATGGGGGGAGGCAGCATATTTACATACTCTGTAGTGAAAATGCTCCACTAACAAAATTGGGGAAACAGCAGTCTATTGTTTGTAAGAATACACAGTTCTGTATTTATCCATAGTAAAAGTTGAAGGGATGGGTAATGGCAGCTTATCAAACTGTTAAAAATCATGATAAACAGAAAGGTCAAAAGAAGCTAAAAATCTGGCTTTGGTTGGAAGGGATAGGAGAACCTGTGTGTTATCAGAATCCTGTTAGTAAATATTAGCAGAAAATCAGAAATCCCCAGTTCTTAGGTTAGTGAAGGAAGTTAGTCCAGAATCTGAAAGGGGAGACTGCACAGTACATGATATGAAACATTCTCAGAAAATTGAAGTCATTAAAGTGATAAAGAATATCTGTGGGGTCAAAAAGAGATACCTATAGTGATAAACACACTAAGAGAAGAATGAGAACCTGAGCAGAGTCCTAGGTTTCCCTCTGTAATGCCGACAGGACCTCTGAAGTAGGTACCTAGAGACAGAATTTACTGAGGTAAATGTAAAGCATTGCCAAAACACAAAGCAGATGAAGGTCACTGGCATGAGTTGCCTTTTGTACAGAAAGAAATAGGAGAAGAAACACCTCTACTTGGATTCTTAAGTGAAGAGTCTGTATCCGCTACTTCATGTCAGTGTATGAAAGAATGTGTTCCTGACCCATAAGATTTGCAGATAAGCAAAGGAAATTCTAAGAAAGCACAGTGGTGAACAATACATCACACAAGCGATAATTAGGGTGGGACAAAGGGGACATCTGCTATGGACACAAACTTTTAAGGTGTGCAATTGATTGACTGACTGATGTTGGGAGATAGGCCAAAGACCCTCCTCAGTGGGCTGTTCAGTTTAAGAGCCCGTTCTTCTTGAGTGTGGATAGTGCAGGTCCATACCCAGTGCAGAAATGCATATTTCCTGCATACTCTTGTAACCGGGCTTCACTTAATGAGTGGTATAATGGTTCATATTTGTATGTCTTTATTATACTTTAAAACTGATACCAGATGTGTGACTTGAGAGACTATATCCTTAATAGCCCTCAGGTTTTAGATTTTTAGATTAAAGATAATAAATATAGTGGTGGACAATTGAGGAGATTTAAACACCATAGTGTCTTTCCACAGTAACTCTTACAAGGCTCATGGTCACCCCTGTTGCCATGACACAGTGATCTGTTGGTAGATGTTGCAAAGGTCCTGCATGCAGTTCCATGTATTTGATGTCATCTCCCATATCCTGTTACATAACTGATCTCTTCAAGGAGTAAGTGAATGATCATCTGGCAGACTGTCTACTGTCACACAATGGTACACTGTGACATGTGTTGCACAACCCCAGTTATGTATAGCTTCTGCACATATAGGCATAGGATGGCACACATTTTGTAACATAAGGCAACACTGTCACTATCTGGTCCTGGTATTTATGATTACCCCATTACTTCTTCAGAGGGTGTTCACCTATAGGCTACCATACTATACTACTGGGTTGTAGATCATATAGTCCTTCTAACAGATGCTCTCTCACTTTTTTGCCTGCATTCCATCCAGCATCTATTTACATAGCATTCAAGGCATTGTAATAATGTCTTATCAGACTGTAGATTAAAGAACTGTTTCAGGTGCCTTGGTCTCAATTCCTATGGCAGTGTACACAGACTGAGCTCCCTCTAGCCATGTCACAACAAACCATGATGTTGTAATGGATGCCTCATGATGATGACCATGTCCCAAAACCCCTTCAACAGTGACAGAGACAAAGAATGAGTTGTACGAGGATCCCTGTAATGCAAGCAGTATGCTAGGCATGCTGGGTGATGTGGTAGCTTTGTAACAGTGCCCAGGCTTTCCAAAATAAGACATTCAGTAACCTGTTGAAGGCGCAAACAACACAGGAACAGAATGGGTCCAGAAACGGAAGACAGCAAAACTGAAGTAGATATCCAAAGAATTTATTTGTCCACAATGACAGAGATTAAGTGCTTTTGTATGAATACTTCATCAGAATCACTCATTCAGTAATCTATTTGTATATACTCTAGCACTTTTCATTTATAGTCCACATTCACTGCCACAGACCTATCTGTCTTTCTGACATTTGTGTCAAGACTTCAGGAATGTGGCAGCTACCACCACCTTGTGTGAATCAATTAATCTATAGCCTGAATGGCTGCATGCAACTTGTGTTCTTATACAGCATGTGAATAGCTTCTATGATGTGTGCGTGAGTGAGTGAGTATTTGTGTGTGTGTCTCTCTATCTGCTTGTATAGTTTATGGATTCATGGGTTCATGGTATTTGCTTACTTTTGGTGTTCTTATTGTCCATGGGAACATATTCTGCTCTGATGTGTGCATTACATTGTAAAATTATTCTTTGTATGATTTGTGGTGTAGTGATGCTTTACTTTGTATTTGTAATACAAGTTCCGATGTCTGATGCAATGAAGTGTCATGAATCAGGACAGGTGAGGAACAACACAATATATGGCCTTCTGGCGTGTGATGGTACATTGTTTAAGTAGTCCTTTGTGGTAAAGTGGCACATGTAAATACACCGTTATACATTCTGTTTGGGGTGTTTAGGCTTTAATACACAATGTCTGAATTTGCATGCACAATGATGTTGAGATGTCATCATGACTGTGTTGCTAGTTACCGTACAGGTGTAACATGAAGGGTGAGTGCTATAAATATTTAATTAATGCTATTCAATACTGTCCCACATATGTGTCTCTTATCCTCTGATGGATGTTGGCACGTATTTGTGGAATGCTCTATATTATGCACAATATGTGTGTTATGTGTTGGCTAAGATAAACAACTCTGACCATCTGTATTTACTTTCTTGTCAGAAGCTACCTCAGTAAGTTTGTATTGGCTACAACAGAACCCACTGTGGTGCTATGTTCAGTTTTCCCTTCTGGTCTTTTTAATGACCTTGCTATATGGAGAAAAACTATTGGCTGAATATTAGTTGTAGATACATCTACAGTTCACATTTCTGTACTGTGTATCACACATCTCTCTTGATGGTCCATACATGCTGACAATATGAACATTTGCACAGCTTTGATTAATTTTACTTATGTAATGGTAAAAATACAGAGTGTCTGCTGTGGTGTACACATACTATTGGACCATTGCATAAAGTGGATGTGGTATAGATAGCATGTATGTCAGTTTGGTGCCAGAAGGATGAGTTGTATTTATGCATATGGACAGCCATGTGCTGTTCCTGTCGCACAATTGTATACATCATATACAAATGGAGACATGATCCCTTGTCCAAGATAGGCTGTATATGTTGTGCCAGTGTACATAGATGTCTAGAGGGTGTCCCATCCACAGAGGCTACAGCTCGTATGGAATATTTTTTCACTACCACTACATAGCCCAGTGCTATTGGTATAATGCTGTTGTAAGAAACTATTTTTATTCTTGTGCTGACATGCTATCTGTTGTGTGGTTGCTGCATGTCAGTGGCATGTATATGTACATTTTTTATTACATATGGTGTTGATGACCCTTGCTTTTTCTGCTTTCAGGGCAGGAAATCATGGCACTCAGGTGGGAGGTTGAACACATAGACAGCATAGCCAGCAGCGATATGGCAAACATTCAAAAGGATTTTTAGCACTATGACAGGTTAAGAAGATAGTTACTTAAATCTTCAGGAGTGCCCATATTGTGTCACTAGCAATAATGGACATGCAGTGAGCTGTTGTAGTAGGAGGTTTGTTGCTTTTCTAGGAATAAAGGACCTTGAGAACTATTCTGCTCAGGCAGGGGGAGACCTTGCTTACCACTTTTGTGGAAACTTGGCCTAATCAGGCAAAGACATCCTCTGCATGCTCCTATGTAAGGGTCTGGAGGCACCATCATTGTACATTGTAGGAGACATAAGGATGTATCTTTTACTGCTGATGTCTTGGTGGGTGGGTCTGGACAGTGCTATTCCTTCCTACCTCAGACACCCCTTGACAATGTCCACATGTCCTTCCTACTGGGTTGGCACATTGTGATCCACACCTCCTGAATGCAGAGGGTGGACAGTCATCTTTAGTGGTGCCAAGATGTACTAAGACTGCAGCAAACAAGTTACATGGGGCAATGGCAAAGATGAGTGCAAGTCTGTTAATGTTATATTTTGTATAGTTTTAATTAAGCCTTTTTCATATGACAAATAATGTGAACCTTTCATATGGTGTATGCTGCATGATAATGACATAGGTCTGATTCTTTTGCCAGTTGTTGACATCATGTGCTGTTTAACTTTTTGTCCTATAGCTTCTTGGTGGTTCTGACTATGTAACATGGGGTATGTTCCTCTGGCCTGTCTGTGGTGCTGTACAGTATTCAGCAATTTTTATGCATATGTATGGAGTATGGATTAGTATAATGATTAAGGTCTTAACCTCACAGACAAAAGGTACAGGGTTTGATTCTGACATCTGGCTATTGGCTAGACTTATAATTGTCTACAGACTAATAGCCTGGTATTTACCTATGATCGTATGAACTTAGTGCATTGATAGCCATATAGGATGGTCAACTAATGTTTCTTTACATATATGGTCATGCCTGTTGCATGGTGCACATATCTTTGAGTAGTTTTCATACTATACATGACTTTACCTGTATGTATTGTGTAGGTGTCTTTGTTTAAATGTATAACATACTTGATTTGAAGCATGGTTGGCACTTAGGAGGTCTGTTTCCAGTGAGAAATACCCCATATGTTACCCTTTCATATATGCTGTTTGGCATAGGCAAAACGTGCATACTTCTGCAATGTGTCTTTACTGTCACTGGAACTGGTTATGTTGGGATGATGAGGGTTAAAAGTAATGAGGGTACACATTTTATGGATTCTGAAAGCTGCACTGCTGTACCGCTGTAGTCTAAAATGCTGGATTTTAATGTGGGGCAAGTCTGACGCACTACAAAAGTCATATACTTTGAGTTAGATGACTCTATTGCTAATAAAATTTTAAGTTTTACAAAATAAAAGTACAGACTAATTTTACTTGATCTGCATTTTACTTTGTTTACAAGGAATTATTTTTTGATGCCAAAATGCTTTTAATTACCCATTATTCACTAGATGTGCACAATATTAGTGACATTGTATTAAAAAATTGGGAGAATAATTTTAATTTTGATACCAAAAAATATATTACATGGGGCTCCTACAGTTGAGTTCAGCAAAGGGAGAAACATAATTTTTTTTTTGGGGGGGGCAATTAAGTAGAGACTGCACCATCAATATTCAAATGATAAAATGTGGAAGGTGTAAACAGAGCAGGTACATTTGCCATGCAACTAGCATTTGTATTTTTGGGTAAGTTAAGACTCTTTCTTGACCTGGCAAATGTAAGTATAAGAGTAGAGCGGTAGTTTATATTGAGTTATGTTCAGCCTGTAATGCATTTTATGTGTGGAAAACTGCATGATTGCTCAAGAACATAATTTATGAAAACTAAGTCGACATTGAACACAAAGGTATGAATAGTGCATTATTCAAGCACACTAGATTATAAACTGAATATAAAAATGGCTATTTTTTTGTTAGACAGGATTTTTTGAATAAACTTACAGGTCCATGGAAACTGGTGCTGGAGCATAAGGAAACAATGTGGCTATTACATTTGAACGTAGCAGTTTTTCCTGGTAATTAATGACAGCATTTCAATAAAATTATCAGTAGTGATTCCATTATAGGCCACAATGACATGAGGTTTTAAAACATAATATGTTATTCTACAAGTTTTCTAAAGTAAAAGAAAAAGAAAATGTATGGAAGTTATTACATTATTTTATTGGACAATTTGAGTCATATTATTTGATTTAAACAGAGTATAATTGGTCACCTGGCATTTTATTTCAATCAGTTTTGATAAAGTCCTCTGCAATTAGAATGAAAGAGCTCAGCTGATTGTGGTGTTATAAGTATTAAATTCATTGTTTTTTTACGTTTCCTGCTTTTACCTGGTTGTTTTTTGGGTCATCCATTATGAATGCAGCAGATATGTACCACGTGTCAGTTACTATAGCAATAACCCATGCCTGGGTGTGGGTAATGCTGGATTTACCCACAGTTGGTGTGGTTTGGTCATGAGGGCGAAGCCCGAGTGGCCAAACAAAGCCAACCGTGGGTAAATTCAGCATTACCCACACCCAAAAGTGGGTTATTGCTATTATACAATGACATTACTTAAGAAAAAAATAATTACTTTTCTTAAATAATGGCATTGTATAATGCCTCCTTGCTGCCTTTCCGCAGCTGTCTGGTATTCTGCAGCAGTCCTGATGTACTGCGCATGCGTATGCCTTTGCCGTACATCAGAGCTGTGGGCAAAAGCAACGGAGGAAGCAAGATCTCCGTTGCTTTTTACAAACTGTTTCGCTATGTGAAATGGGTTTAACATAGCGAGACAGCTTTAAAAAAAGCAGCGGAGAATCTCCGTTGCTTATTTTAAAGCTGTCTGGCTATGTTAAACCCATTTAACATAGTGAGACAGTTTTGAAAAAAAGCAACGGAGGAAGCAAGATCTCTGTTGCTTTTTACAAACTCTTTCACTATGTTAAATGGGTTTAACATAGCGAGGCAGCTTTAAAAAAAGCAACGGAGAATCTCCGTTGCTTATTTTAAAGCTGTCTCGCTATGTTAAACCCATTTCACATAGCGAGACAGTTTTGAAAAAGGCAACAGAGAAAGCAAGAGAATCTCCGTTGCTTTTTTTAAAGCTGTCTCGCTATGTTAAACTCGTTTAACATAGCGAGACAGTGTTGCTGTAAGAGTTATAGTAATGGAAAAAGTCTGGGCGACCGGACCTTTTTCCATTACTAAAACTCAGATTTACAACGTGCACACTGACCAATCACCATGCACGTTTTTGGAGGGTTGTTGTATAATATGAATTTATCTATTATGAATGCTGCTACACAGAGATAGACCAGCAATGCATTGATTAGTCATAAATGGCTGACCTTGCAGTGGCAGCTGGTTGTGTTCTGCCTTTTATGACAGGAAGGATAAATTGTCTAATCTAGATTAGGGATTCCAGACAAATTTTGACAGACAGTACCTGTAATAATTCACACAGTCTACTTGAGAATGGTAAAAATGGAATCCTTTGCCTGAAGTATATGTACTGGCTTGGTACTTACAAGGAGATTGATGACCAAGATTAAAGTTATTATGTATGTCAGCCTGTTTAAAATGGATCACCCATGGGAATGGCTAGCTGTATTGCAGCAGTGTACTCAGATGAACTTTGCATGTCCTAGTTTTGGGTCCAGTGTTTCTAACTGCAGTGTTTTTTGAATGAAAAAAACTCAATATTTTCTGTATGGAATAAACAGTATTTTAAAAGATAATATCATTGTTAAAAATGATGTCTACAAAAAACAGATCTGTAGGACAAAGTGGAGTGAATGTGGTCCACAGTTTATGGCATTAGAGTTCAAAATATTTATAAGTCAAAATGCAATGATTTATGCAAGACATAATTAAAGAATTTTTTGCATGGGGGCGAGACCCAATTTCCCATACCCTCTACCTTAACTATATTAACTCCATGTATATATACAGTGGAGATACTGCAGTAGTGAAAATGTGTTCCTACACTCCTTCTTCAGCATTCTGCTGCTGATGAAAGCAATATCAAAAATCATGTGTAGAAGTACTTGTCACCCACTTAAGTAAAAATCCACATTGCTACTCCCCCTTCCTCACCTCTGCTTCAGGAAGACTCAGCCAAGATACAATAGGAGGTTGGCATAATGGTTAAGGTATTTGCCTTATAAACCAAAGGTGCAGGGTTTGATTCTCACATAGGGTAATTGGCCAGGCTTAAAAAAATGGTCCACAAAGGTAGTTAGCCTAGTAATAATCTATGAACCAATGGACCTATGTCATCTTACCCAGACTGTAGGACTCATCTAAAAGTCAACCTCCTCTCATCAGCCAAAGGTCATTGCCTCACATCCAGACATATCACCTAACCTGAGCTTATTTATTCAGCCATATCAACTAATATGAACTACATCATTTTCTTTCTCTTACTAATAACACTCTTACTGTCCCTTATATGTCAGGTTCTGTTGTACTAAACTTCAATTTTAACTCATTTAATAGTTTCTTTAGTATAACTTCACCTTACAGGTACTCACAGCCTTTGTCTAACATCCTTCACTCCACTCAACTATCCTATCATTTCCACTTTGATAGCACACAGATGTAATTATCACACAGCCACCTCACTCTCTGTGTGAGCTTTGTCCTGAATTTTTTAAATCGTATATAATACAATTGTTGTTACTCTTTACATTTTTGTCAATGGATAATGGTATTTTACAGATGTTTATTTTCATTGCACTCATGCTGTCTCTCACTAAATGTAATTCTGATGTTTTGTATTTCCATGCTGAGACTGAAATTTGTCGATTGTGATCAGTACTCTACCCCAGTGAACACATTTTTAAAAAAGTAAAAAATAAAATAAAACAGAAGCAATGAACACTTTGAAACATTAAATAATGAAAATGACAACCTGAACACATACATTAACTACTACCGATATTCATGGCTTTTACTGTGTTCTTACATACGTTGTTCAATGTGGCTATAGTTATTTGACCTTTGACCTCCTCCCCACTGTTAATATGGGACACATTACACAGAGAAGACACATGGACTCAAGAACTCAGGATTCGGGAGTCTACCTTTACAAAATGGCCAGTCACTAGTGTATTCCCTCAGGGCTCAGTGTTGGGGCTACTCCTTTTTAGCATCTTCTTCTTCGAAGCTAAGGCTAACATCAGTGGCCTCTAGATGACCACGTTTGCAGATGACCGAAAATGAGGCTCAGTCAAAGGCCTGACACAAACTAATACTTGGTGCTGGAGACATGGCCTAAAATTAAATTGCTCAAGAATGTATAATAGTAACCTTCGGTAAGACAGCCATCACAGGAAATTACTTCATTGATAATATACCCCTGGGAGTAGACTGTGTAGTCACGGATTTGGGAACACATGTGAACAATGACTAGGCCTTTGACCATCATGTGCCTGCTGTAGTAAGAAAATCATTGAATGTTGTGCAACTTATAAGTAAGTGTATGCCATCTAGGTCCATTGATGCCATTGTTCTGTGGTGCTCAGCCCACATTAGACCAATCATTGAGTAAAGTGCCCCTTTAGTTATGTACCTCACCAGAAATATGCAACAACTAGTGTGTCCTCAAAAGTTTATAACAAAAAGAGTACATGATGTAGAAAATATGTCCTATGTGGACTGCCTCAAAGCCCTCTCTCTGTCCTAAATCTCCAACAGACTGCTGAGACATGATCTATGCTAGGCCTACAAAGCATCCTCTGATGCAGCTCTGATGGACTCTCACTGCACATCTGCAAATCTAATAGTGTCAGTTCTGAGAATCTAAATGTCATCTGCACATGTTGGAGGGATAAGTATGTATCTCAGAGATTACCCCTTCTCTGAAACAGACATGTGAAGCAGAGCTCTTCCCTGGACATGTTCAAGCATAAATTGGACTAGTGGATGGGGAATCAAAATGTACCCCTGGTTTGCTGTCTATGTCTCTGTTAGAAAGAGATAGCTTGTAAATTCATACACAGTCATGCCAGATTATATGTACTCCCCATAAAACCCTAAGGTAGTAAACCATATCCAACAGACTTGATAAGCATGGCTGGGCTTAAAAGAGCCCTTTAGGGTAATTTACCTATGGATCTATAGATTATTCACAACATACTTGGCAGTCTATAACCATTGTCTCGCTTCACTGTAGGTCTGGAATTAGCTAATTTTCAGCAGAACACTTGGAGTTTTGTATGTATTTATAACCGTCAAATCTAAAACTGCTGTCATTATATAAAATGTGCTACTTTTAAATTGCTATGGACCCTCACTTGTTTCACAACTAGCAACTGTACATTTTGCTTTCTGTGTTGCACAATACCCAAGATATTTATGTGCTTTTTGGCTACATGGATTAATGACTGCTGGAGTTTGTGTATACTCAAGTAGCTGCTGCATTGTCCCATTTGTTTTGCTTTTCTAGTTGCTGCATAAAACTTGCTAAATTGCATTAAACAGATACTGTATGGGAATGTATGTTAAGTAACTACTGATGTGAAATGAAAAGTTAAAAATAACTAGTTATTTCTCTCAGCCTACTGCCTAAATGGCTGATGTAATATAGTGCACTCAACTTCTTTTTTTTATCTTCTTTGCCTGAATGAATGTTGTATTATTAGCGCATGTACTGCATTAATGACCAACGAACTCCTCGGGCCTTCAAGGGGAACTGCCTTGAGCATACATTCTACCTAGAGGCAAATTTTTTGTCTGCTACTAAATCTTCTACCTCTCTATTTCCTGGTTCTATTCCAATACCTACACTCATTTCCTTCCAGCTTCTGCCCAAGCCCTCTACTTGATCCACCTATCCTACTGCCCTTTAAACGCTAACCAACCTTTTTCTCTCTCTTTACAGCTTGCTATCTCGGGTGCGTCCCTCCCTCCAAATATTATTCCAGGAATACCTCCCTTGTAAAGGAAGACAACCTTGGACCGCCTACTCCCTAGGCACCATTTAATGCAATAAAAACAGTGTGGTTTCCCCTCCTAAGAAGCCAGCGTGTATGTAACTTTAACTTATAATTATAGCCTGTTTAATGTTAACTGTAATCTACCCTTGGTGAGCATGATAGCCTCCTACTGCAGTCCATTGCCTCCCTTCCAGTTTGTTTTACTGCATACTCCCCCTACCCGCTTCTGCTAACATTAGGAAACATCTGAAAGAAATAAGATAAGAAACGACTAACTGTACTAAAACTCAGTTTGCCATCCAACTACAGAGAGACGTATGCTTTAACGTTTTGCCTTGTCTCCACTGTTACACTTTATTTTATATATATATATATATATATATATATATATTTGCACTGCCCTCTGTTACAGAACTGTTAGAATACCCACTGCATTCTCAGGTTTCCCTCAGAATTGCTACAATTACTTACTCTCTGGCTGTAACACCATCCCAGCTTCAGAGTCCCAGTAACTGATTGCTTTTTCTGTGGACTATCACTCCTTCTTGGCTCATCCTCCTCCGTTCGCCCTATGAGCTCACTGTCATCCCCTACCCTGTCCCCATTTCCCACCCGACCCCGTTACGAGTAGATTTCTACCTAAGCAAGCCCCTCCCTCCACACTACCCTTTCCAACCACACTTAATTCTTCAACAAACTCCACCCAATTCCAGTCTCATCACAACCTCAGACACTCCAATATCTATGCCTACCCTCTCCTCACACACTATAATGCAAACTAGCCTACTTATCTTCCTCTCCTGTCTTACCTGTCTTATACTCCTCCCTAACACACACCTACCTCACAACCTCATGCTCAGCACTTGTTCAGAACTTGTAAGCACTAAATAAGCTACTAATTACTATAGCACTCAATCTTCCTCATTACCTAGAGGGAAACAGTTTTTGCACTTACTTTTCTCACTTGCTCACTTATCTAGAGGAAAACAGTTTTTTATTCAGGCAAGTCCAAGGGTCATCTCCCAGTGTTCTCCCTGTCTATCTGATGAATCTGGGCATTTTGGGGCAATGTAGACATTGCCTCATGTACAGAGCCAACCCTCTTCTACCATCCAACACTACAACCTGTGAGAGATGCACTTATCTAGCCAAACAGGAGGTAAAGCTCTCTCCAGCCAAGACTGAACTTGACAGTCATGAGGAGAAGGTAAACATTTGCACCACACCACAATCATCACATAGTCCCACTAAATCTACACCACCAAAATCCACACATAGTAACACAAAAACATTCGTGGAGGCTGTCAATAATAATCTATCTAAGCAACAGAGACCAAAGCAGAAACGCAAGCAACCTCCATCCCCCAACACAACCCAAATAACACATAGCCCACAGACTCAGTATCCCACTCAACCACAGCCAATAAGCAAAACAACGTACCCAACACACTAGTCATAGGTGACTCTATTGTCAGGCACACTGATGTCCCACTCACCAGGCTAAACAAGGAGAAGGATACTGTCAGCTGCCTGTCAGGTGCCAGGATCCACCACATAACCCATGCACTCAGGTCACTCCACAACAAGTACAGATATGACTCTGTCATTGTCCATGTTGGTGTGAATGACCTGAGATGAACCTCCCTGGACTACATGAAAAGAGATGTGGAAGAGCTCTCCAATCTTGTAGTCCAGGCAGGTATGACCCTAGCCCTGAGTAGCAACAATTGGCTAAGCTTCTGGTGTCATTATAAGGGGATGCAGTATCTGTCTGCTTGGGATGACATGATCGACAGACCACGATGCTTTGCCACAGATGGCCTGCACCTGTCGCCCCTGGGATTCCGGATACTGGCTAAGGCTCTTGCTGCCCCTATAGTGCCTTTAGGCAGGGTTCAAATAACAAATTCACCACCATAACAGGAACAGGCAAGCAAAAACTGAGGGTAATGCTACTCAATGCTAGAAGTCTAAATCTCAAAATGCACTCACTCCAGGCACTCCTTAAAATGGAGAACATTGATATCTGTGCAGTGACTGAGACCTGGTTCAAGGCTCCAGAGAGCACCCCTGCACTACCAGGCTATAACTCATACCACACTTTTCGGCCATGTAATCTGGACCGAAACACCAAAGGCGGAGATGTGTCCATATTCATTAAGGATATCCACACCTCCAGGCTAGTTGCTCAGCATAATGCATCCGAGGTTATGCAAATGCAACTAACTCTGGGCAAAACTACAATCCAAATTGTAGCTTGCTACAGATCCCCCACCATGCCCCAGGATTCCCACTCCTCTTTTCTTGATGTACTGGAAAATATTAGGGCTCAACCAAGCACCCTAATAATGGGTGACTTCAACTACCCCACCATTAACTGGGAAAACTACTTGTGTACCAACTCCTTAGCTCAATGCTTTCTGGAATTCATAGACTCCAATGCCCTAGATCAACTTATCCACATCGCCATCAGGGGCAACAATATCCTAGACCAAGTCATTACCAACATGAGTGACTGGTGTTCCACACCTGAAGTCAACTCCTCATTGGTCTGATCCGACCATAAGCTTATCACCCTTGATATCCACATCCCGTCCCCACTTCCCCATTAAGTTAACCACAGTAAAGAATTTCTCCGAAGCCAACTTCATGCTTCTTAAGACAGAAGTGGTGAATTTCATAACACCCATGCAGATGGAGAATACAGTAAAACTGCTGAATCCTACACATATGCACTCTATAAGCACTTACACAAGTGCATGGATCATGCTATCCCAAACAGAACCAAGACGCTATCCTCCAAAAAAAGGAAGCCAGTCTGGTGGTTCCCTACCATAAACAAACTGTACAACAGAAGGAAGACACTGTTGCAAAAGAGAGTAAAATCCCATGAGTGGAGGAGCTCCCTGGTCAGCCTCAGTAAGAAGCTGAGATCCCTTATAAGATCCTCCAAAGCTAGCTACGAAAACAAAATCACCACTAAATCCAAGGACAATCACACAGCATTCTATAGCTATGTCAAGAATCTAGATGGCAACACCCAGGTCTGCTCTGAGTTACAGCACAAAGGCATGAAAATTACAGAACCAACTGATATTGCCAACATCCTGGCAGATAGGTTCAGTGCTAACTTTACCCCCCTCTCACCCCCTTTAGGGCACTGGCTAATGAAGTTTGCAGATGACTGCAAACTAGGAGCCATAGTCAAGTCCCCAAATGATGTGGACATTCTACAGAAGGGCCTCACTGAGACAGATGCCTGGTTTCAGAGCCATGGCCTCAAGCTCAATGCCAAAAAGTGCAGTGTCATCCCCTTTGGTAAAAACTCTGTACCCATGAACTACCACATAGGCAACAATCTACTTAACACCGAATGCTTGATAAGAGACCTTGGGACCCAGGTGGACAGTAGTCTCTCCTTTGATAGTCACATCGCCACAGTAGTCAGGAAGTCCTTCTATGTGGCACACATCATAAAAGGGTTCTCTTCCAGGAAAAAAGAGGTCATTGTTCCTCTCTACTCGACACTCATTAGACCCATTATAGAATACAACGCCCCTTTTGGAATGTACCTCACATGACATCTGCAGCAGCTGGAAAGGCCACAGAAGTACCTCACAAAGAGGATTACTGGCCTCAAACAAATGCCCTACACTGACCGCCTCAAAAAACTCCAGCTTTACTCCGTAGCATATCACCTACTCCGAGGTGATCTCTGCCTAGCATATAAAGCTTTGTCAAACCCAGAGCTGCTGGACATGCTACACCTAAAGAAATCCCAATCCCTCCAAGCTACATGCTCTAGGGACCTAAACCTTGTCACCACAGTAAACAGCACACGCTGGAGGGATAGATTCCTGTCCTGGAGACTTCCTATACTCTGGAACAAGCTACCCATCTATATCAAGCAAAGTTCTTCATTAATCACTCTTCAAGAAAAATCTTGATGAGTGGATGGGAAATAGGAAATACACCCCAGGGATCACTTCTGTGTCTCTGCTCAACAGTGGCACAGGAAAATAACTTTCTTGGGTGGCGTAAGCCATGGAACCTTGTTGGCTAGGCTTACGTAGGCCCTTGGACCGATAGCCTAGTACCTACCTATGAAGCTATGAACCTATGAACCCCCATGCCACCACCTCATACCTCCCAAACTCATCCCCTGCTTATACCTAAATCTCCCCTGAACTCTATTTCTCCAGCCCAACCCAATTATTCAAACCCAAAATACTCCCAACCCCACCCTTCACATACCATTCTCAGATTTCTAACTCAAAAAAAACCTTCCCCCTTCCTAACCCATCTTTCCTATCTCCAATATGCCACCTCAGTCAACTCTTTATCTATATCTTCTCCTCACTTTCAGGTGACATCCACCCTAACCCCAGACCCAACCACAACGCAAAACTCACTAATCATTCTAACAAACCCCAAAAACTCAAATCAGTCTGCCTCACCACACTTAATGCACAAAACCTCAGAAATAAAATTCCCAACCATCATGCCTGGCTCGCTCACAACCAACCCAATATAATCGCCATCTCTGAGACCTGGCTTAAACCCTCCATCAATGACAACAAAATCCTCCCTCCAGGCTACTGGATCCTTCACAATGAGAGAACCCAGAAAAAAAGGAGGTGGAGTAGCTATTATGTACCCCTCCACCCATACGTTAACTCCTTATACCAACCCCATCACAACCTTTGCCAATTGTGAAATGACAATAGGCTATTTAAAGCTTAGCAACTTCAAATCCGTATGCATCAGCTCCATCTGCATCCCCCCAGGCAAAAATACCAAAACACTAGAAGACATCCTGTCTTGGTTTAGCTCCAATATCAAAAACAAAACCTATATTCTTGGTGATACGAACATTAATTGGGCCTCTTTTAATTCAGACATCCTATCCCATTCAATCAACTTATACAACTTCACCCAACTTATAAACCTGCCAACCAGGCCAAACAAGGATGGAACCTCTGGTACCATCATTGACTGGATATTGACAACCCATCCCAAACTTACCGCAAATGCCGAAATACTATCTGATCCACTCAATGACCACCTACCAGCCTTCGTAGACCACTTATCCTCTCCCCTACAAAAGCATCACCAATATAGCCAAACCTGCAATCTAGCCTCCTTCAACCCTTAAATTTTCTCAGAATGCCTAAAACACACTGACTGGTCACCACTAAAAACCCTTCCACTAAACAGTGCTGTATATTATCTCAACAAAACATCCTTTACCATTTTAAATCAACTAGCCCCCCCCCCCCGATCCAAATTCATCAGGACCAACCCCTACCCCTGGCTATCTTATGAAACTAAGCATATTATGCATCGAGACAAAAAATGGAAACAGTACCAAAAACAGAATACCACCAACTCCCTCCTAGAATTTAAACAACTACGGAACCTAACCAAAAACTAATAAGTAAAGATCGCAAAACCTACTACAGCAAACTCCAATCCATGCACTCATCCAATCCAAAAAGAGTTTGGAATTCTATTTCCTCTATTCTTCACCCTGGTAATAAAGACAACCCGTGCCCAGACCCTAAGCTTACCAGCCTAGAAACTGCCACTAAATTCAACTCATTCTTTATAGACTGCATAGCAAAACTATCCTCCTCCTTCCCTGCCCCCCCTCCTGCCCCCCTCACCCCACCAACCAACCTCCTCCCCCTTCAACCTAAAACCTGTCCCCACAGGCACAATAAAATAACTTCTCCTCAAGCTAAAACCCTGTTGCAACGCACCAGGCAATCTACCACCTACCTTCCTGAAACAATCTGCTGAAACCATAGCCTATCCCACATCGATTCTTATAAACAGATCCATATAGAAATCATACGTCCCAACCATCTGGCACCACGCATACATCATCGCACTTCACAAAGGTGGTAAAAACATAGACACAACCAGTTTGAGACCCATAGCCATACTTTTCCCCCTTTCTAAAATATTTGAAAAAACTATCCATTCTCAAATCATGCAATACCTAACCCTGAACAAGCTCCTCTCCCCTACTCAACACAGCTTTCGCCCTGGCCGTAGTATCATGAGTACCCTCCTTTCCTTTCTTGAGACCATCAACTTAGCATGTGACAATGGCAAATATGTATTGTGACAGATTTTAGATCTCTCAAAGCCTTTCGACACCATCTCCCATTCCTTACTCCTATCCCAGCTCTCATCCTTACATCTCTCTCCTTCCACCCTAGCCTGGTTCACCAGCTACCTATCCAACCACCAACAAGCTGTCCAATGGAAAGAATCAACCTCTCCTTTCCTACCTACACCCAAGGATCAGTACTAGGCCCACTCCTCTTTAACATATTCATCAACAACTTCCACCTCTCCATCCCAGAAGCCTCTGTTATCCAGTACACAGATGACTCCACCATCATCTGCTCTGCCTCCTGCCCCCCTGAACTGCTACTAAAAACCCAACTAACATTCTCCAAAACAGAATCCTGGTTGCAATCCAATCACCTAGCCGTAAACGCCAACAAAACAAAACTAATGATTTTTACCCCTACTAGAAACTCCACTCTTGACAGAAACTTGCAAATCTGCAACAACTGGAAAGGCCGCAGAAATACTTCACTAAAAGAATCACAGGCCTAAAGCAGATGCCCTACGCTGACCACCTTAAAAAACTCCAGCTATACTCTTGTCGCATGTCGTCTACTCAGAGGCGATCTCTGCTTAACATACAAGGCCATGTCAAACCCAGAGCTGTTGGACATGCTACACTTAAAGAAATCCCAATCCCTCAGAGCCACACACTCCAGGGATCTTAACCATGTCATCACAATAAACAAAACATGCTGGAGGGATAGGTTCCTGACCCAGGGACTCTCCAGACTCTGGAATAGACTGCCCATACATGTCAAGCAGAGTGCCTCTTTGGCCCTCGTCAAAAGGAACCTTGAAGATTGGATGGGAGAAAGGAAATTCACCCCAGGGATCACGTCAGTCGCCCTGCTAGACAGGGGTCCAGGGAAGTAAATAGTGTGGGAAGAAATAGCCAGGGAATTGTTATGGCTAGGCTTGTATAGGCCCTAGGGCTGATAGCCTAGTACCAACCTATGAACCTATTATTTCAGCCCTTCCACCCAATAAACACTTGCATCTACCTTTCTCCTCCCCTCTATTATGTATGGTGCTCCCCTATTCACCAACCTAGTCCTATGTTCCAAACTCGAATCCTGCTACCACAAAATTTGCAAATTTGCAACCAACACAAAAAAACTCATCTCATCACTGCCACTCTGTCCACACCCTCATATGGCTAGAACTCCCCTACTACCTCAGATATCTGCAACTTACCACTACCCACAAGCTCATCTTCAAACCAGCAGCCTGTCCCTCTCTCACCACATTCCTAATACCCTACATACCCTGCCACTCCCTAACCAAAATCTCCTACAAGTACACAAACCCTCTCATCCCCATGGCCAACTACTTCTACCCTCACCATAGCTGAACTGTGGAATTCTCTCCCCTCTCCTCTACACAACATCTCTAACCACAACAATTTCAAGACCCACCTGCTCTCATACCTGTCCTCCAAATGGGAATGCCCTTCTCATGCTTCTACCTAAGTAACCCCCCCCCCAATTCTTGAATCCTATACCCTCTCACAATGATATCTAATTATCTCTTTATCCTATTGAACTATATCCAATTTATCTATTACTATCTCATACTCACTAGTATACTCATGTTACAGAAAAGCTTCCTTCTTTCAAATGCTTCCTAAAACTGAATTTTCAAGGTAAACAATTAACATCTGCACTGTGAATGTTTAAAATATTCTGATAGAATATTCAGAAGCTATATTATTATACCTAATATGAACTATCTTTGCCGGGATTGTTTAAATGTATAAATATTGATTGACTATCTATTATGTAACCTCTATATCTTTTGCAATGAATGCTACACATGAAAGCCTATGGCTTACTACAATGTTTTTATACTGAATACTTCTCTAAATATGTAACCTCTCTTGTTATTAATGTAACTTCTTGTTGAGCTTTTCTCCCTGCGCCTCCACTAAAAATGGGTTGCTATGACCCCGTGGACTCTTCCAATCAACAATTGCAAATAAATAAATAAAATAAATAAATAAATAAGTTTTAAATTAACAGCTGCAGAGTCTAATTATATTAATGAGGTCATAAATGACTGCTATATACTCATTTGCAGGTCACTTGCAACCAAAAAACAACCCCAAAGTAGCTAGTAGGATTTTGAGAAGGAAATGTTGAACACTGTCTCACCCCTAAGAAAAATGATGCCAACCTTCAAAAATGACTAGTTCCAGAAGGAAATGACTGCACAGTTTCATATGCAAAGAAGGATTACAGACCACAATTTTAGCCTGATACGGATAGCTTACCAAAGTTAAATACCACTGTTGAATGATACAGATGTAGACATTGCAGTATCCCCACAGAAGGTGACCCAAAGGGCTTCTTTAATAACTGTTTCAATCCAAGTGGCACCAAAGAATTAGTATCTTGAGCACCTGAGAAGACTCCTCAGAAGCTGAATGTTTAAGGGTGAGAGTAAATTTTTATTAGGAAACACAATAAATGCTAATAAAATGAGAATTAAAAATCATTACTGTCAGATAGATGAACACTAATAAATAATATGAAACTGCTTTGTGACAGCAATTATGAGGAACCAAGTAATGTTTATGCCTAAAATGTGATAATGTTTGGAGAACAAGGATGCTGTTTCAGAGACAATAGTCAGTGCCATTGAAATATGTTCATAACAGAAAGCAATCTGAAATGCATATATAACTGTAATGGACCATGGTGTGTGCTTGTGTTGTTCTCTTAAACTTAAAGGGAAATTGTGTAGCTAGTAATACATTGAAACTGGCTTTGCATGACAGCTAAGCACCACCAACTGTAAGTAAAAGGCACACTGAACTGCAGATTTGTTCCCCATTTATGTATTTATTCATGTTTCTTATACAAACTACACTGAGCAAATGCACATCACTATAAATATGCAATTACTTTGTGTGGCTTTTCTTCCTCCCAGAATAGCAAATAAAAGTACTTTGTAGTGCTCTGATGTGATCTTGTGTACTGCTGATATTTTGACAGCTACCATCTGTATTGTCATTCTGTTTTTTTACATTATGTGTTTACTGACTGTTTTACATGTAGATGTCTATTTACAGAACCATCATAATAGCTTTGTAATTTACTTGTTTTTAGACCTATAGTATGGTGTAGAGAATGGGAGACTCAAACCTAAAGCAAACAGATACAGATCCTCGGTTTATAACAGGGACCAGTTTATAATGGAGCAGTTTAATGTACCAGGTACCATCTTTGTCAATAACCTTAGCATCCCTTCACTGATAATCCCTTCTTCATCAGCAAAATGTAAATACAACTTCACTGTTCTTATTACAACTTTCTTAATTTTTTAGCACTGTACTTAAAATGTGTCAGAGCTTCTCCACCTATGCCCTTACCATTTTACCTAACTGAAAACAGCCCTGCAACTCAGACCTTGTTGTATCAATAGTGCCTTGCACAGCTCAGAAATCTAGCTTGCTGCCTTAACTCATAACTCCTAGATGGCCTTCCTTATCCAGCAGTGAGAGGGGGGAAAGTGTAAGTCAAATTTTTCCATTACCTCCTCATTATCATAGCACTGCTGTATGGTATATAAAATAAAGAGTCCCCAGATAAACACATTATACCTTTTGAATAGTCTAGGTGTAAAATGCCGTTTAGTTATATTATTATATTTCAGTAAAAGTAACGGAAGCTGATTAAATCACCTTTACTGAACTGAGTGAAGGTTAAGATGCATAAAAGAAATTTTAGTTTATAGCATGAACACAGTTAAAGTGATAAAAAAATACAACAAAGCTGAAGACAGTGTTGAATAACAGTAATACACAGCAGGTCTGAGTCAGTCATTGTCTGTTAAATAATAATTCTACATCATACTCAGTGACAGAGCTTTGTGACAATATGTAGCTTGGTGAGCAGAGCAGGGCAGGGAATAATTTCAAACATGTCACAAAAGTCAAAAGAAAGAGTGCTGTTAGATCTGCATAATAAGAATGCTTTAAGAGGCAGGATAGACTGTCCCACGGTAATGCTGAAAATAAAGGCAAGGATTAATCAGTTGTGATTATATAATGATATCACCTCTCATTTAAAGCTTTGTCACATCTTTTATTATTCATCAGTATTGGCAACATCATCTCCCATTCCATTAAGGTGACAAGTCATCTTTATCGTGTACAGGCAAATCATTCCAACAGCACAAAAGATCATTTGAACAATATTTAAAAAACGACAGCATTTATGAGTCATACTCTGCTTTGCTAAGCATTTAAATTCAGCATTCAGTGTCTCTTGTGAAGAAAGTAAAGTTCAAGCATTTCCTGTTACACTGTGCGGACAAAAGTCAAGAAACTGCAGAATTCATCCATTTAAACATTAGAGGGGTTGCAAAGAAAGGGAACAGGTTTGAAACTGGGATTGGTCATTTGTTTGATTTCAAGTATGTCTGAGACTCATTCTTCAAAAATTATATTTTTGACAAATCAGAATTATCAAATGTTGAATTGCAAATGATTACAGCTAGACAAAATACTTATTGCAAGGTGTATTTGGGAACATACAGCCCCACTTCATATCCTAGTGGTAAATTTACAAATACCCATCCAGGTTTGAGCTTTGACTTGAAGGTAGCTAATGTACTGCTTTGTTTGAAATGCAGGGGAGGGGGTGGGGGAATCTATTCCATAAGTAGGGGATATGCTGGCTTAGCCACCCATCATACCAGCCGGTCCTATTTATATGTTGATGAAGGTTGAGATCTTTTATAATGAGTGTTTTTGATGCTGTCATGGAAATGATGAAGCTCAGGTGGAACGGGCCCCTTCATTACACGGGAGCCACAGATAACCTTGTAGGAGCCAGCATGGAACAGAATGTTGTGGGAGAGATTTCAGTCTATCAGGGCACCTTAGGGAGTTTAGTCCAATAACTTTCTTGGTTAGGAATCTTTGGGGCTTTTCCAGCTGGGTAAGATTTTTAAGGTAAATAATGAATGGGCATTATAGTTAATGATAGGTCTAATAAAGTATATATAAAGAAAAAAAATGTGTAGTCCTGGAAGAAATGTCTTTGGAAATTAACAGTGCCATGTAGAATGATTTCCTGAACATGACTGAACATTATGGTAAAAGGACAGTTCATTATTAATAAAGGTGTCCAGATCTCTGATGACAGTGTTGCTGCTAAGGGGGGGGGGGGGTTCCCTTAGTGTAGTATGAGTAAGGGGAAAGCATCATCATCATTCTCCTTGTTCCCATTTTCTATAGGGGTAGGGATGTCACATGGACTGTTGCTACCTCTCTCAGTTCACTGCAACTCTTATACCTTCTTACCTTCTTTGACAGTCATGCCTGATTGTCACAGGTGTTCTATCATTCAGTCCAACCACCTCTTTGCTGAATTTTCCATTTCTTCTTGCCTTCTTTCTGTCTCTCCCAAATCCTCATTTCCAAGTTTTCTGCTTTTCTGCACATGTTCCTGAATCATTCTAATCTGTTCTCTTTGACCTTCTCTGCAATTGGAGCTACTTTGGCTTCTGCTCGGATGTGCTCTGATGTCCTCATTTCTTTGACTGTTCCACAGTGTGCATCCTACCACCTATCTCAGACATTGCATCTCCATTACAACTGCTCTGCTGATACTGTCTGGGTTTCTGTTCTATAGAAAAGTACTAGTCGAACCACTATTTTGTCCACTTAACTTTTCAGCTAATTTACCATTCTTCTGTCAAACACTACCCCTGACACCCTGTGCCAGGTGGCTGCAGCCCCTCTGATTCTAGCATTAACCTCATCACTCAGACTTCCCTTCTTTTCAACCACTATTCCCAGATATTTGAACCTTTTACCTCTTTTCACTGTTATTCCTTTCAATTTTTAGCTTCTTCTAATCTTTCTCATTTGCTGCCTTGTCAGCTGTCTTGCATGTACTCCGTTTTATCCCATGTGCCTTCAGTTTTGCATTTCATTCCTCTATCATTAGCTGACATTCCTGCTCAGAGTCTGCTCATAATCTGACATTCCTGCTCAGAGTCTGCTCGTAATACCATTACTTTGTTGCTCTCTTCCCCTTACCTGGTCACTTGTGTAGGTCATCATCACTATGAGAAGGAGTAGGGGCAGAGCTGGATCCTGATGCTCACCCACTGGGAGCCCCTCTGTGAATCTGAACACTGTTCTTACGTGAGTCATTGGGTCCTTCTACATAGCCTTCGCTAATTCTACCAATGTTTCCTGGATTTTGAACCAGCATTAGACTGTTCAAATTAGCTTTCTTGGAACCCTGCCATATGCTTTTCACAAGTCTAGGAATGCCCAGTTTGACATTTTCCTCATTTCTTAACTTCTTTTTCATTATGCGCAAATATTGGGTTGGTTATGCTGCATCCTAATCTGAATTTGTCTCTCATCTAACTTTCTGCTGTTCTGTGTGTTATTTTATCTCACACCCTCTCCAGCACTTTCATGCATTGTGACAGGAGTTTGATACGTATATACTTCCAACAGTTGTGAATATGCCCTCTGTTTATGTACACTAGCACTAAGATGTTTATTCTCCAGTTGTGTGGGATACATCTTTGTGTCCATAATGCTATGAATACCCTCAGGCAACATTTCTCCCCTAACTCACCCAACATCTTGATCATATGTGCTTTGGTCTCATCTGTGACTGTTGCTTTCCCTGATTTCATTTTTCTTAGTGCTGCTATTAGTTTTTTTGGGTGGGTTTCTCTTTCTCTTTCATCATGGGCTGTACATGGGGCAGCACAGCTCCTGTGAGGTTTTCTTCATTCAGAAGTTGCTAGAAGAACTCCTTCTATTTAGCTTTGATGTTCTGTGGACCTGTGAGCAAGTTGTTGCTGGCATCCCTTATGAAGGATGCCTATCTTTGTCTTTATGCCTTTGCCTTGCAACCTGGTACAGTTTCTTTGTGTCATCTGCTGAGTCACTTTCCAAAAAGCTGGTAGACGGACTCCAATGTTTTGTTCTTTGCTTGTGAAATGGTCCTGTTAGCCAGCCATTATCCCTTCGTAGCCCGGCCCTGGTCTGACCTGCCTTTTCTTTCTCACACTTTTCTTTCTTTCCTTTTTCTTTCTTTTGATGACTTGTCAGACGTCTGCTTTCCACCACCAACTTTGCTTATGTACTTCAGTTCCATACTTGACTTGGCTGTGTATATGTCCTCTAGTCCTCAGACGTGCTATTTTGGGGGTGTATATTACATTATCGAACTTTTAAAAGTTAGAAGGTCATGTGGTCAACACCATATGATCGAACATCTAAAAGTCTGAATGTTTCAACAGAGATCTCTGTACAGTGCAGAATGGGAAGATTCCCTTTTCTGCACTGTAGTGCGATCTCAGAGTTGATATATTTAAAGAGCGAGGGGTATGGGGGTGCAGGGGTGCTTGCTCCCCTGCTTAAAATGGTCAGGTAGGTTTTTTTCTGTTTTTTTTTTTTTTTTTAGCTTTTCGAACTTTTAAAAGTTCAATCATATGACTTCAACCATATGACATTCAAACTTGTAATGATTCGAAAACTTAATATACACCCGCTATTTTGAGGTGCTACCATTCTTCTTCTTCTTCAGGTCTACCTATTTACTCTTTTTTCTGAGGTGCTAGAGCCCTGCTTATTTCCTTGACATTTTGTGCTTTTGCTGCAGTCAAGGTCCAGGTCTTCAGACTAGTCTCAACTGACTTTAGGGCCTTCTCTGACCACTGCTTACAGCTGATTGGTGTCATCAGTGGTTTATGCTGTGTGCCAACCATTTCCCTGGGATGACTTTGTAAACTGATTTATTCCCTGATACCTTTCCTTACTCGGAGAAAGTCAGCCTGAGTTGCATTTTAGACACACTTGTATGTGATATTATGACTGTCTGTTTTGGTGAACCATATATTGGCTACCACCAAGCCATTTGCTAGACAGAAGTCTAAAATGGCCTCTCCGTATTTATTCCTGTTTCCTCACCCATGCGGACCCAGGCAGTCTTAGTATGCTTTTTGGTCTGTAGTGATACGAGTGTTCAGATCTCCATTATCACTGGCAACTCATGCTGTCCTGCTTTATCTAGTAAGTCCTGCAGCTGCTGCTGAATGCATTCTTTTCTTCATTATCACAACTCTGCTGTGGGGCATAGGCTGAGATTACGAATACTGCCCTATCATTACACTGGAGTCTGATTGCCATGAGTTTGTCAATAATTCTGATGACATCCCTCACTGTCTTCAGAAGACTGTTCTTCATTACAGTTTCCCCACCATTTCTAGTCTGCCCTCCCCTGAACAGTAGACTCTGAATCCTAAGCCAAATAGCTTTGGTGCACTGATCTTCCACCTTGCCTCCTGATTACATAGGATGTCCAGCTTCCTCCTTTCTTCCATGTCATCCACTTCCAAGCTGCATCCTGTCAATGAACTTCTATTCTGTGTAGTAATCCTTTTATTGTGTTTGTCAGGTTGACTGGTATTATGTGCAGCTTTTGTTACCAGAGCTAACCTAGATAAACCAGGCTGGGCAACTGGAAACTGGAAGACCAGCAGCCTATTAACCCATGGTTGCTGAGCCTTACAACACAGTGGCCAACAGAGGCACATAGACCTCTTCCATCATTAGCATAGGTTCCTGGTAGATGTAGGTTGGGTCTTATTCCCTGATTGGCACCAACTTGAGTCTTTGCTACTGCCCATGACTCCATGGTTCTCCTGGAGTGGCATTAGTTCTAAGGGAAGATCTGAGGGAAGATAACCTGGTGGTCAGACAATAGAAGATGGGAGGAGACAGTCATAGGGGTGCAAGAATGGACTGGATTAGTAAGGATGACATCAAGAAGATTTGTTTCTCTAGTCGGAAGACTGACAGTTTGGGCTAGGGAAGTGGCATTTACAAACTCTAACACCAGCTGTGCATATTTGTTATTATTTATGTAGATTTGCCAGTTGATGGCTGGGTAGCTGAAGTTATCTAAATCAATATACTGAGTTTAATAAAGAGCTTTTCCAAATGATTTAGGTATGTATGATCAGCAGGAGACTTGAAAGTATACATAATGTTTGCAAAAATAAAATAGTTTTGTTTAGTGACTAAGACCATGAGAAGGTCTAGGTTGTTATCCTGTAGGTTCTAGTGAGAAATGATAGGATCTTCTTTACATATGGAGACACCCTTATAATTCCCAATGGGGATGAAAGAATGATAGGTGGTATACAAAAGTATAGAGGGAGAGTCACCTTGGTGTAGAGTGAGATGGACTTTGCCTAAAAAAGCACTAAAAGATTCTGTTAGTATGAAGAAGCCAAGAGGAAAGAGATGCTAGAGATCCCTGTCATAGTAGTTTGGCTTGTTGGCCATTACGTCCTGCACTGACACACACTGGCTACCCTAAAATGGCACTAGTTAGTTTGCCAGTTGCTATAATAAATATTTTTTTCCTTGTACTGTTGCATCATTTGTGGTGATGCTATAATACTGCTTAACACTAGATATTTTACCTACCTTGGCAGATGCATCAAGAGAATTATATCTGTCTTCATCTCCCCAAGGTGAATATCCTAATATTATTCACCCTCACATGGCCAACTACAAGGTCATAAACATATTTAGGTTGAAAGTTCTAAGAGCACTGATAATATCTCAGTTTTTGACACCCAGGAGGCAGATTACTGTCACCTTTCCCGTACCCAACCTGGGAATGTTAGAATGTGTACCTAACTCACCAGGAGAAATCAGCAACTATATTCCAATCACAGATCTGAGTAAACAGATCCTGGGATAACCTCAGGCTCTGCTCAGGTTCTAGGTGCAAAAAGAGGTGATAGAAGCTTTCTCCTTATCTCTGTCTGTCAGTCTGCCTGCCTGTCTGTCTGTCAGAGTTGCACTTGGTAGTGCAGCTGTCTGCAGCAGCACATCAGAATAAAATGTCAAACCATGCAGGTGTTCTCTGTATAAAGGTTGTCTCTGAAGCAGAAATCAGCCTTTCAGAAGACATATGCAGGAATAGCCTATAATACAAATGGCTAGGACATGCTCCTGTTCTTACCAGCAACTACAGCCCCAATGTGTATCTAACCAAACAAGTAATGGGGTCACCTCAAGCATTGTTCTTACCAGCAACTACAGCCCCAATGTGTATCTAACCAAACAAGTAATGGGGTCATATCAAGCATTATTCAGATCCCAGATGGTAAACAAGGTAGATAGAAGTTATGTCCTTTTCTCTCACTGTCTCTCTGTGTTTGAGTGGGTAGTGCAGACATCACAACTAAACAGAATACAGCACAGAACAGCATGAATGTTCCCTGCTTACAGCAGAAAGGTCTCCACCTAGGCAGGAATCAGACAGTCAGTGACACACCCATGAACAATCAGCAACTACAGTCCTAATCCACATCTGAGCAAGCAGGTTCTGGGCCACCTTAAGCTTTACTTAGGTCCCAGATGTAAAAGGTTTGACCAGAGCTCTCTTTTCTTCTTTCAGTGTTTCTGCCAGTGTTGTACTGGGCAGCTCAATGATGATAGTCCAGCAGAGTAAAGCACCAAGCCATGCAGCCTTTCTCTGTTTAGTCCATTGAGACTTTCAAGTCCATCCATAATGCTGGAGTACCCTTTCATGTGCTGCAATCTAAATTACATAAGGGTTACCAACACTGATTTTAGTCATTGGGCATGCACACTGTTTGTCTGGCTCTGCTACATGTAATGTAGAACAGTAATGTTTAATGAACTGCTCCTTAAAGTGTTGTAATTTTTATTTGGCAGTTTTCCTTACCTATCTAAATATAAAGCACCAAGAATGACTTGGTGTAATAAATTAACACAATGCAGTAAAAATAAAAGATCACCACTGCCAAACGGTACTCTCGGAGACTCAAACTTTTATTAACATATAACCATACTAAGCGCTTTCGCTTGTAATACCATTTGGGCTTCTTCAGATTAAAAACAAATGAACACAGATGCATTATATAATCATCAAATCAATCACATGACCCACATCTCATTAAAACAAAATAATGAACCAGCAGTAAAATGTAAGAGAAACATTTTTTTCATATTATTAAAAAACCCTTGTTCAGCTTAACTGACTAAATATTCTCAAATATATAACCAGCTAAAATCTTTGAAAATGATACTGTATCACTTTAGAATTAAAGAATTATGAAGAATCCTAAAATTAAAAACATAACATATTTTACTGTTGATGGCTTTGGAAATAAAATTACTTGCTTACATATTAAATTTTATGTGACCTCAACATTAAAATGCTCGATATAGAGCAGGTGTCATTAATTCCAGGGAACTGCTTGGCATTAAATCTTAATTGCCATACTGCTTATCTGTATTCAGCCTGGTCTATATTGTTTTAATGAGATGTTCGGAGAGATTAAGAAATCGGAATCAGCATACTCAGGGTGGTTCGGATGGCAATGTAGCCCCGCAATGACAAACGAGGACTGGCAGGAAGCAACACAACAAATGGAGACACAAGGAGAGGTAGTATTAACTAGTAAAATGACAGTGAAGCAATTAACTAGTCAAATGACAGTACAGTCCCTGTGTTTAAGTCATGATGGCTTTTTTATTTACAACTTAAGTGATTTGGAAATAAAACATGATTATTTTTCCTTGCTTAAAAAGGCTTTACTTTTGTGCCTCAGTTTAAGATGGACATTTCAAGACTTTTAATTAACTTAAAATTATATACTAGGCAACTTAATTTACTTTTATTTTTAATGATTATACTGAAATTTTAAATGACATTATTATCACATTAAAAAGGAAAAGTATTTATATCCCACCAATCCATTTGTTTGAAGAAATGTGTGAAGGAGATTTAGGCATTTATTAAAATCCCAGCTCAGCTTCAAGGACAATCTGACACCTGGTGAACGTGAATGCCTCATAGAATTAGCTTCTAATAAGGAATATAGAATAATGAAGCCAGATAAAGGAGGTGGCTTTGTCATTATGGGATATTATGACTGTGTGCTGAAAATGTTTGAGATTTTAAATACAACAATTTATACACTAGGATCTCAAAAAATGAAATCAACATAGCATATGCTAGGACTGATTGGTGGTTGTTAGATGCTTTATTTCATCCTCTATTTTTGGAATTCCCAAGAATCCCCAAGATTCATAAAAATGAATCTGATCCACCTTTTAGACTGATTGTGGCAGCAAGGGGATTCAAAACTGAACCCTTGGCTGGATTTATTGACTACCATTGTAAACATGCATTGAAATTTAATACACACATATTACAAGATTCCTGGCATTGTTTGGATGTTTTAAGAGCTGTAAATTGTGAACAGGATTTTGTTTTTGTGATGGTTGACATCATTAATTTATTCTTAGTTATGCCTCATGACAGAGGCGTAGAGTTTTTCCACAATGCATTAATAGGAAGTAATGTTTTGACCAATAGTAATATTAACACCTTAGTGAACATAATGTATGTTGTGCTTAAAAATATATTTTTTTATTTTTTGAAAGGGAATTTTTTCAACAGATGTTTGGTGTAGCAATGGGGGCAAAATGTTCCCCAATATATGCAAATTTAGTTTTAGCAGAGTGGGACAATCTCTATGTGTGTTTTCTTCGATATTTATGACAAAGGTGGTCACTTATTTAAGATTCTTGGACAACGCCCTTATTTTATGGAAAGGAAACATCCAGGAAACCATTCCACCCGGAATTTATTGAGTACTTGAATAACACCACTACTTTTTTTTAAATTTGCTTACAATGTTCAAGTAGAAGGGATTGAATTTTTGGATATTTTTGTTTATAAAGATCTGGAAGCAGGGAGCTTATGTTCCAGTATTTTTCATAAAAAGACTTATTCAAATGTTTTGTTACACTAAGACAGCTCTCACCCACCCTATCAAAAGAGGTGTGTGGTAAAGGGCTAAATGATTAGATTATCAAGGTTGATCTGTGAAGATTTGAAGTTTTTGGAGAAGATGAGTACTCTGATTGGTATGTTTAAAGACAGGGGGTACCCGATACATTTGTTACTTAAAGTTAGAAATGAAATATTGAAGTACTGGCACACTAGATTTGCACTTATTTTGAAAGCAGGAATTACATTTAATATGTGTTGACCCCAAATTGTGTGTGCAAGGTCAAAATAGAAAAGGGGCAATGATTTTACAATATGACCATATTGTACCATCTATTCTAACTATTCTCAGCACACATTGGAATACTTTGTTACCTCCTGAGCTGAAAATTAAGTTGTGGAGATAAACCACTGGTTACATTAAGTAAAGGTAGAAATTTAAAAAGTTGGTTGGAGATAGAAAATTCCTCTAAATGTGATAAGTAAAAATTTCAAATGTATAGCTGTGGAGCATGTAGGTTTTGTAAATTTATTGATGATGGACCGTATGTGTTAATCCCTGGTTATAATAGAAGTATTCAATGTCCCGGATGTTATAATTGTACTACGAATATGGTGGCTTATGTAGCAACCTGCACAACATGTCAAGCTTTTTATGTGGGTAAGACCACGAGAAAGCTCAAGGAATGAATAGCAGAACACGTCAGGGATATTAAAAATATGAAAACTAGAAATGCCCTTTACATGCACTCAAAGGTATGTCAACATTTTAGAAGGTTTTCTCTTTTTTATTATAGATAGGGTTGATCTTGACAAAAGGGGTGCTGATTTTAAAAATATACTGGAATACAGAGACGCAGTATGGCAATTAAGATTTAATGCAATTCAAAGCAGTTCCCTGGAATTAATGAAGCCTGCTCTATATCGAGCATTTTAAAGCTGAGGTCACATAAAATTTAATATATAAGCAAGTAATCGTATTTCCAAAGCCATCAACAATAAATTATGTTATGTTTTTAATTTTAGGACTGTTTATAATTTTTTTTTAAATCTAAAGTGATATAGTATCATTTTCAAAAATTTTAGCTGTTTATACAGTTGAGAATATTTATTCAGTTAACACAAACAACAATATGAAACAACAGTGGAGCAGACCAAGGCAGGACAACACCATAAAATCTAATGTAATACAGTGAATGGCAAAAAAAAGCAATTTGTCAGCAAAAAAAGATTTATTGTCAGCATTCAAACGTATTTGCCAAAGCAATTCTAATTTTTTTCCAATTTTAAAGCACTAGATCCACCATTAAAGTCAGTACTTTAGGGGTGGACCTAGTTTCTGACTTTAGGGGTGGACCTAGTGCTTTACAACTGGACTGAACAATTGTTGTTCTATACTTTGTTAAAATTAAAAAGTATAGATAGATAAATTGTTATAAGTATCTGTTTAATTTTAATTTTTAATTTTTATTCAATTTAGGTTATTCATTTTTAAATGGAATGTGGGGGTTGAATTTTATTGTCAGCTGTTGTATCACATCACTAAGATGGAGGGATATTTAAATGTAGAATGATTGGTACTAGTTTATCTGTAGATGTTCATGTTAACTGGACGAAAATCGCTTGAAAATAAAACTTTTTGGGCTGTTGCTTAGGTTGTCATTACTTTGGATTAAGTATATTGTTTCATTTGAGTACTTTTATTTTGTTTGTGCTTAGTGAAAATGAATTGTTTGATTTCACTGTATTTTGAAATCAATAAACTATTTTTTAACATTTATAAGCACATGGAGTTTAAGTAGTATTTGTTTTTTGGGGTTTACTATTGAAACCTGGAAACTGCATGGGCCAACTGGTCACGTTTGACCCGAAATCCTGAATCCGGAACAGTGAAATTCCGACCAGGTTAAAACTGACTACATTGACACCGGTAGTTTGATGTATTCAAAATAGCAGGAGGTGATGCCAGTCACCCATGCTATGCACCTTCACGTAATGTGTAATTCCATAGTCAACTGTACGTGTATTCACTATTTTGCTCCCTCCATACCCCATGCAACTTATATATACCAACTCCGAGATCACACTACAGTGAAGAAATGGGCTAATTCCCTGTTCCTCATTAAAACGCAATGTCGGTACACAATACCAAACTCAGGTACTCAAACTACACAACTCATTCGCTGTCGTGTAGTCGATGTATTTTGAGTTGGCATTCTGCCCATTGGAAAACTGTCTTTCGACTGCATGTCATTCAACAATAGTGACTTCATATATTTAATTGCAAACCATTTTTTGGATGTGTATTTAAAATTGTGGAGGAAGCCAAACTGTGCAAAAATAATTCCAGACTGTGGTTAACAATTTAGTTTTGTATTATTCAAACACACATTTACTCTATCTTAAAAGGAAAATTATTAAGGTTTAGTGCCACAGAATTAGCAGTTTAATACCTGATGAATTGAGGAAATGTGAATACAAGGGATTACCTTCAGTTTCCCAACAGACGACTTGACCGACATCCATTATACCAACACGTCAATTCACCGACATTTCTAAACCCGACGTTAACTCGTGGTTAGTAAACACTCGGGCATCCCCACAAACTACACTTTGCCCCCCACACCCCCCTTACTAAATATACCAACTCCGAGAATGCACTACCATGGGGGTAAGGGACAAAGTTCAAGTTGATGGCTGAGTGTTTACTAACCACACGGTTAATGTCGGGTTTGGAAACGGTGAATTGACATGTCAGTATAATGGATGTCGGTAAAATTGTCTGTCGGGAAACTGAAGGTAATCCGAATACAAGACAATTGGGTAATTTTTTTTTTTTTTTGGTAGTGAGCACCCTGATTACCTTGTGCAGCAGTCTATTCATGACTTTAAGGTAAGAGATGTGATGCCAGAGCCATGGCCTTACAAATATGAGCATTGGAACATGGCTATGGCACTCACCTACTAGATAGCCAGGAAATTAAGAATATAATGATGAATAATTAGATAACTTTTTTCTATGGATCCTAATTTCATTAGTTGATTTGGTCAAAACCCAATATCCTCCTTCAAATTAACTTAAATATTACCACTCCAATTCTAAAGCATCTGCCATATTCAGTGGAAGTACAGTGTCACTGGATCCTTCTGGTGTATTGCATCTTGTGTTGGCCAGCTTACTACAGGAGACTTTGATGAATTCCACCTCTGCTACTGGTATTTTTGGACCCTGGAAATCACTTTCTACTTGCCCATCCTCCACATCCGCCATAGGCATCAAAGCAAGGGGTTCATACTGATTTGATATCTCCACCATATCTTTAGAACTGTTGTCCTGTTTAGTTGACCTGGGTCTATATTCCTGCCCTCCATATGTGATGCCTTTTTCATTTTGCCTTTCTGTACCTCTAGAATTTTGGAGGGGGAGGTGGAGGGTGTTGTAGGTATCTCCCTCTTTTTTGAAATATATTCTGTACAACACATTAGGTTTCCTGAACTGGCACCGATTTCAGAAACCTTTTTTTTTTTTTTGACGTCTGGCTTTGTTGGAGTGCATTTTTCCACTAGCTTTATGGAGGTGAATGTATTCCTAAATGTAAACATACTGGGAATCTTAGTTATACTGTAAACACCCTCAGTTAAAAAAAATCTGAAGTAAGAGTCCAGAGCTTTCCTTATAAGAAAAAGTGTTGTACTGCAGTCCGACATTAACTTCACAACTGCTCCCCCTGTTTTCAGCTCTGATACAAATATTCTGGCATCTAACATGATATTTTTTTCTCAGTGTAGTTCTATAATTCAGGTATTTGAATATAAACTGATGATTATATCTAGAATTTGGCATTCTGAGACTGATTCGATGAGCATGTTTGATCATAGATACTGTTTCCAATCTCAGTATGTTTTTCATCTTAGCTACTATGAAAGTTCAGGGGTCGTTTTCTTTTATGTGCCCTGACATACCCAGTATCCTCACATTACTGCACCTATCCCTATCATCACATCTAGTGTGAAGTTCGCTTACAGTTTGCTGTAGTTGAAGAGAATTAGCCTTACTCTTCTGCATATTATGCTTGTTTTCCGGAGTTCCCAATGTTGATCTGTAAGAAGGGATAATAGATGATTGAGCTGCACCTCATGGTCTATGTTCAATGCTGTGCTTTGAAATAGAGTTTCAAAGTTTCTTTTATTTGTTTTATGCCCCCTGTGATATTCTCACTCATTGCTACATATTGTTTTTGCTTTCTTTCTCCAAAGAAGCTGGTTGTGGATTATTTGAGGAAAACTGTAACAAAATAGCTCAAAACCACCCAGTTCTGAGCGTAAATGCCTTCAGCCATCAAATTACACCAGTTGGAGCATAAATATGACTACTTTGGGTATTTTAAATCTTTTAGAGAGGGTGAAAATGCTGAGAACTCACAGAAAGCCTTCTGCCATGCATATCCCCCTATTTTTCATTTTTGTGCATTTTGACTATTTGTGGTTGATATTCTTAACATCAATGTAGTTGGCGGGTGACGTAGTAAAATAAAATCATATATAAAGCTAGATATATAGATATGGACATATAGATATCTATAGATAAATAGATATTTATATCTATATATAGACATACATAGGTAAATAAATAGACATCCAAACCTTACTCTTTATTTTTTATTTATAACTTTTCATTACAAATCGACATGTTTCCTTATGGATAGAAAACTTTTGTCTGTAGCTCCTTTTGTAAAAATTTCTAACCCATCTGATCCTGATCACTTCAGGCCTATATCGAAACAAAATATATTAAGTAAAATCCTAAGAGGCTGATACACACTCAGTTGCTAAAATATTTAGTTTGGAAGGAATCTCTCTCGTCCTCACAATATGTGTTTTCTCCAGCTGTAAAATGACAGCATCTCTACTTACAGCAATTGACAACAGGTATAGTAATATGGAAAATGGGCAGCTTTTGACTAGTATATTTATGGATTTTTAATGGACCATTGATTTAGTGGATACTAACTTATTAATCAATAGACATATACTGTACAAACTGTTTTGGATAACAGAGCTTTTATCTGGTTCAGAGGTTTTTTATCCTAAACTAAAGTGCAATATTAAAGATATATTCTCTGACCTTTGCCATTTTTTTAGGAGTATCTCATGGTGTATTATACTTTTTCATTATTTTTAATATCTCCCAACAGATATTCCCCATCTTAAAATGATTCTCTGTGCAAATGATCTTCTTCTCTTAAATTCAGATAATTCTACATCTGAATCATAACGCCACCTTTAAGAACAGTTCATTCAGTTATGCCATTGATTCCACACAAATAAATAGTTAAATGAAAACTCGAACACTGATTTTTGTCGCTTCACAAATTCTGTCAAATGCTTCTACCTTTCAACTATAAGATCCAATGGACACTCCTGGACTCCCAATTTAGTCCTCTAAATCTCTTGTCATTTACTTCATTCTAACTATCGATATCTCTTACCATGTAGAAATAACTGTTTCTATGGTACACATCTAAAATACACATACATTTTCTAGACATTTCACAGTTTACTCTAGAAAGCAAAAGTAAAAAAGTCTTATTACTGACATGAGAATACACTTATCCTCTGACTGTCTGTGGTACCCCCCCCCACTAACAAGAGCACTGAAATATGCTTAATATAAACTCTTCAGATTTATACTTCTCGCTTACTAATGAACACACTGTTGTAATCTTACCAAGTTAACCAATTCCCTACGAATTACATACATTGTTTCCTAACTTGCTATCACAGTTCATAACTTCCTCAGTAATGAATTTTGTCCAGCCCTAGCCAGCAAACTCTCCTATTCCATTGTCCACTATTCATTAAGAAACTATACCTTGGCTTTTTTACCAATTTACTCTAGCTGCAACTAAACAAGCATTCCGTAAGTTAGGAGCTATCATGTAGAACTCTGTCCCGCCAAACATTCATTTAGAACCCATCTTTCTGCCTTTTAAAAATCTCCTTTTTTATGCATAAAATGTTCTACAGCTTTCCCCCTCTTCCAGCAACACCCCCATGTATTATTACACCTCTCTTCCTCCTGCAACTCTCACTCCTCTGCCACCCTTCTATGTAACTGTAGACTTTAATTTTCTCATATAACAACTTATTAAAGGCCGATACGCATCTGTCATAGTCTGTGGATCAATGATGCATATGTGAAGCAATGAACAAAAGCTATGTTTTGCCCATGTTACATTGGGTCTACTTCTGTTCTTTGAAATTACACTTTATCGAAGAACAGAAGTATGAACCCACTTCAGCAAAAGTGCATTTAAGCGAAAATGCATTTTCGTGAGTTACACTTTACTGAAGCATGGTACAGTGAGGGTAAGGGAGTATACTCTTTTCCCCACTGTAGTGCGATCTCAGAGTTAGTATATTTAAGTAGTGGGTGGGGTATGGGGGACATGGGGGGGGGTTTCCCTTTCAAAAATGTGTTTGTAGTGTGTTTTATGTGTGAGTTTGTGCATTGGTAAAATGTAATTCGCCAAAGTGCATTTTCGCTAAAATGCACTTTGGCTGAAGTGGGTTCATAGTTCTGTTCTTCGATAAAGTGTAATTTTGACGGACAGAAGTAGACCTGTTACATTACACTGATATTCTTAGAAAGTGCAACTTTTCTGTTGTAAAATTGAAATTTGAACTATATTACATTACTTTAGTATTCTGTGTTGAAAGTCAGTGCCAGATTTATGAATGTCTTACTCTCATACTAGGTTTGTTAATTTTGTATTAGTATGAGATACAAGCCATGGCTGAGAAGAGTCAGTCTGACTAGTCCATTAACCTGGTTAAGCAATATGCTTAGGTTAAGGTTACACCTGCATTTGTCATTGGACAAAGTGTTTTAGACTGGAAAAGAAAAATTAGTAAGGATTGTTTTAAACATGGATTCTTCTTTTTTCATGTTGTAACTCTGTCCCTGGTTTATTACTTTGACTCAACTTTTTTAATAGCTGTCTAGGTAACTGGTGGCTATACTGTGTACTATGAACTATGAGTGCTATTTTTAAATGAACCAGTACTCAAATTTTAGTTTGGTTTTCCAAAGGGTCTATGTCATGCATAGCCGGCCTTAGGCATTGGCCAACTAGGTGGCCTACAAGTGCCCTGGACTAGCAGGAGCACTTTTCCAGTATTTATTTGGGGTAGGTAGACCAGGATGTGGGCACCTGGTAGTGTGGTGGGGGTCGCCATGGAGCCCTTTTGCCTAGGCACCAGTTAATTTAAGGCCACTCCTGATGTCATTATAGGCCCATGACTGCCATTTGTGATCTCTGTATATGGTGCTTTACTTTTAAGACTTCAGCATTTGTGGGCTAATTCAATATTAACTATATAACACCAATAAAAAACTCTGAGATTGTAGTGAAGAATGGTAAATAAAAATATTTCAGATTAGAAACTGTCAGTATTCTATATAGTATTTCAGGTAATATTTCTTATAAGTCCAGAACCTGTCATCTTTCAGTGATGTATTATACTGTTTTCCATAAGTTATTTTAAGCCTTTTTTCACAGTGCTTATTATTTAAGCTCTTAAATACACTTGAACAAGAACCTGAACTTCATTATTGCTGTCCTAGGTACCCCTACCAAATTATATCTAGTAGCGTGGAGTAGTGAGGAATAAAATTTGACAGGGTTTACTACTCTGTAGTTCTTGCCTAGTAGCAAATTAAGACTGCAACAAATTAGATCAACCTTTTTACATGTAATTACTAAACTTGTAACAATATTGGGTAATTTTTAGTTTGACTTTGATTGTCGTATTTATCTCGGGTAACTACACAACAACCAGCATCCCGTATACATCAACCGGATTCATTATAGCTGCTTTTTTAGCCTCTTCCCAAGGCTGCCATCCTATTCATTAGCATTATCAAGTTGGTTTATTTCTTGCGCTTGATGCCATACAAGTATACCCTCTATGCATTCCTCACAGATACTTCTACTCTTGGGATAAAAATAGTAAGTATTTGCTGGTGGTTGGTAATCCGTTTACACCTTCTTCCATTTATTTACTAGCTGAATCACTTCCTCCAGAGACCAAGCTAGGTGATTTACTCTGTGTGTATCAGAGTCACATCCATCTTTATTCAGTAAACATGACACAATCTCTCTGATCCGTTATCTTCTATCCTGGATTTGTGTACAAAATGAGTAAGTATGTGGTTTGATTTCATCAGTTGTTTTGATTCCTTGCAGGTGCATAAACACTCCTCCATCCATTTACATGCAGACCATCCTTTAGCAATATCTTTAATGGATACACAACTGTTGAGTGGTTCCTTAGATGAGTAATAGAAACTTTCCAGTTCTAGGTACATCGTCATTTATGACACTTTCTGAGGCCTGGATATTGGAGCACAGCCTCCACTTTATATTGTGGCTCATGTCTCACATGCCCACAGCATGCACTTTTATCTTTAAAAAACTTGTTTCTGTTTCCTTTAAGCTTGTTTTGGACCCTTCATACGTTATTCTGCTCCTTTTTATCATTTTCTCTTGTCAGCAGGATTATATCTTGATAGGCAGAATTCACTTTGAAAATTAGTCTGCAAAACTGGAATAATAATTAATGAGCATTGTTTGGAACATCTCAGACGTCTCTTATACTTTCATTTGTGCATAAGTTTGTATCATGATAAATTTAAAAAAAATGCTGCACCTTTGTCTGGAACGTTAATATCTCTTAAAGTTTTGACAGGGGATACAGGCTGATACGAACTCTGAAATCTCCATATATGCAAGCATCCCCTGGTTTTCTTTCTTTCAGCACTGTCTGTATGGATTTATTTTAGTCACGACTCTTTACCTTAGGCAATCTGTCAACATTTTTCTGCCAATTTAATCCACTTTCAGTTTTAAGGATTAACGCACAAGGCACTGCCCAGATGTCAATATATTTTAGGTTTGCATTTGGTTATAATTTGCTTTTGCTTTTTTATTTTCTCATGTCTTCAGTAAATGCTTGTCATCTGTCATGTCTATTACTATTCTGAACTGTCACATGTAGCTTTTAATGGAGTTTCAGTTCAGCTAGTGTACTTTATCTATGCTTCACTGCATACTACAGTTTTTTTCTCATTTTGCTTACATACAGATGCATCTTTTGTGTTTTGTCTTCATATTTCACTGTTATATTTGTTTTGCTCATTGTGATAATTATGTATGCCTTTTTTGTATGATGTATTGCATCTTCCCTTTCTTAGCTGCACAGCTAAAGCATTTGTTGTGTTCTTTTTCTAGGTTATTTTGTAGTTGTTTCTGTTTACAGATATCTGAACCAGTGGTAATCAGCAAACTGTCCTCTCCTGGTTGATGTTGCCAGTACTATGGAATTTCTTATGCAGTGCATGCAGTGCCGTGATTATGTTCCAAAATCAGAACAAAGATAAACCTGTTACACACTACTCTGATACATGACCTGACAGTTATAGCACTTTCAGAGGTGTGTAACAATTGTTACACACCCCGTTAAGCACTATGACAGTCAGGTATACGGGAAAGGACATTCCTTAATCCCTGAATATCTTTCATCCTATGGCCACAGAAGTTTACAGACCTTAATCTGTAAGTAACTTATTTAAATTAGGGCAGTATTTAAAAACTGTCTTTGACTTTTCCCCTACTTGCTGTCTATGTAACAGCACTTGGTAAGTGCTTTACTGGCTTTCAAACACAGTAAAGCACATTGCGTTTTTTTTTTTCTTTTTTTCTTTTCTGACTTCTAGTACATGGAGTAGATAAGACTCCATGTACTACAAAGAGTTATGATTGGGCCTCACTGATCATAAACTGTTACTATATATTTTTGACATGTATGCTAACACTACCAGTCTTGAGGCACATTTCTTGGCATTCACATCTCAAAGACATAATAACTTGGTTATGATCAGAGAGACCTGATCATTGCACTCTATTTCTCATTCAGTACCAGTGTATGTGTTACAGCTGTTACTGTTACAGTCAAATTATTTTTAAATAATATTGTTTAGTGTGTGAAATGTGTTTTACTGACATATGTAGGTGTACATGATGTATTTTTTAAATTTGAAATGTAAATTTCAGCAGCATCTTTTGACAAACTGTTAGTTGAATGAAATTTTGGATAGTACTTAGATGCAAACACTGGCAACATACATAGTACCCGAATGTTTAATATCAATTGTTTTTTTTATTCTAAATTTCTAAATGTATTTGCAGGTTGTTAACCGAGAAGAATTTAAATACAAGCACTGACTGTATACACAGTAATTAAATGCTTAGTTGCTTTTCTATCCTGCATGGTCTAACTATCGGAAGATGTTTAGCTTCATCATCATTTAAACTTTTTTGTCATAGGCAGCTCTGCTTAGTTGTATCCGGTCATTGAGTTAACACCTATGCACTTAACTGGATCACAACTTCTAACCCTTTCTACTGCTAGACTTCTGTAACAAAATAAAGATTACATTGTATTGGGACAGGCCCTCCTCACTGGTTATTAAATTACATCTGTTTCACTTTGTCTAGGATTACTAGACTATTTCACCTCATATTTATAATTAATTTGGTACTTACGTATTATCGCAGCCAGATTTTCGCAGTTGCGAAAATAGCATACTTCAACTGAAACAAAGCCATGCAACACTATAAAGTGTTACTGAAAGTCCTTACTGCTGATGGAAAAGTGTGGGTTACCTTCAGGAAGAGCAGAAAGTTTATAAATCCTCTTCCTGATTTACATGCTGTACAGATGTACACTTTAATTGTCAGGGCTGGCATAGTACGCACTGAATTCTGCAGGACTGCAAAACAGGTGTAACAGCAAGTTTAACAAAGTGCCCCTATTATATTGTGCTGGTTACATTTAAAAAATGTGATGTATTACTAAATAAACGCAGACCACAAGGTATGCCAGACTTCACAAAAAGCAACGGTTCTGACTCATCAACGACTACTGCTGTCAGTAAGTAACAGAAAAAAAAAAAAAAAAGGCCGGTAAATACTAACTCCAGGAAACAACAGAAGGTCATTGTGACATCTTTCATCCCTTGGGCTCTACATTTTGCTATTAATAAATCAGGTTTGTGAAATTTTAACCACATAATATAGGGATGGATTTTAACACTGTCTCTTACACCCTTTTTTACAACCTGGAGCAATCTGTATTTACACATTCCATTTCTCAGTATGATAGCAGCCATGACTTTTCAAACGTGCGTCTGTAATGCACACAAATCAGGCAGAGGATTTTATAAATTGTTTGTCCTGAAGGTAATCCAAACTTTCTCATCAGTAATAAGGACTTTGAAGAACATGTTACACTGTTTCATGCCCTCGTTTCACTTTTCCGAATTTCGCAACCACGAAAATCTGGTTGCGATAATACGTAAGTACCATTAATTTATACTGTTTGTGCCTCTGAAATTCCTGGTTATGCTACCTCCCCCATTACTTATTTGACTCTGGATGTACAGATTCCTTGTAGCTGTATATTTCATACTTGCTGTATCAGTTCTGCACTGAGTTGCATGCCGACAATATAAAGTCTTTCCTAATTTTTTTTTTGCAGTTTGCTCAGGGTTCTTTTAAACACATACTGCACTTAATTTGCCTCATCACAATAGTGCTGGCCTTTTTTGTTCTCGACACACTCAGTCTGATTGGCTTCCTCTAGTCCAGCTGCTGTTGATGGCTTTGCTCCCCTGCAACTCCCAGTTTCCCAGCCTCCCCAGATCATCACCTTTATTTCCAGTGTTCCTCTTCCATGTTCAGTAACTTCAACCCGCCCACTTAAAGAAACCTTCCTTGTTCAGGTAAAACTCTCCTGCAGTGTACCTGTTAACTATCCTGCACTACCTCCACAAAACTCAATGAACAATGCCAGTAGGAGCAACCCTGTGTTTAATCCTAACCACATCATTCACTCTCCTACAAATAAATACGCAGCATAAAATTCCAAGACAACCCACAGACAAATAAGATTTCCAATATTTCCATTCAAACACACTTTATAACACTATTTTCCAAATCACCACTACAGCTATTCTCCTGACAGATTACAGTAACTCAAACCTCTCATGCCCATTAACTCAAATATACTCCTCTCCTCTTGCAAGAAATTCACAGTGTTGCACTCTTAAACTTTTTTAAAAACTTTCTGTACTTCTCCATCAAACTTACCTCACTTATCCAAATCCTAGTCTTAAGGAGCTATATAGAATCAAACCATGTCATACAGTATACTTCACAAAAACTCTCTATTGTCATGATTAATGCAGGCAGTATTTTAAATAAATTAGAATAACTCCACTCCTTTACAAAAGCAACCAGCACAAACAACCTGGCTATCAATGAATCATGGCTTAAACATGATACTTCCAATCTTAAGTTCCGCTTTCCAAACTTTAATTGCCTTTTCAATGCAATATCATGGAACATTAAAGAAACCAGACAGCTAAAAATCCCACAAACAGAACTCTGTATCTAATGACTATGACCCCAAATCGACTGCAATCACTTTCAACATTAGCAACTACTGCCCGCTAACAATAGTTGCTTACCTTCCCCCTCCTGCCAACCTTGAAAAGTTTAAAACACTAATCCTTGGCAAACTTGAAAGTAACAGTGCATGCAAAAATATACTCATCTTGGGTGACTTCAGCATTCATCTCCTTAATTCCAAGAACTCTGACCTGATCTGGCCACATACTTGTCATCATAAAACATCAGCTTGAACTTAATCTGATCTCCCTAAGTAACAGGTTAACCAGATGCAAGCTAATTCTCAATGTCAAAAAGCAAAAACAATGCTGTTTAGAACTTTGCAGCAAGTCACTAAATTCTACAAATCCTGGTCTATTTCTTACAACCAAAATCAATGTTGGAAATAGTCTCATTCTACAGATACCTTAGAATCTAGCTAGACATGTCTCCTAACTTCACATTTAAGTTACTAAAGCCAAAGTTAATAAATTATTCTTAAAGTCAAGGAAACTTTCCCACGTCCCCTTTCCAGCAGCTGGGACAGCAATAGGAAAAGATGCATCCTTGCTCAGGTTGAAGACAGCCTTCCGTTCAATGCTTCTGCTTCAAACAATAAGTGTACTATTTTATAAACTACCTCAAGCAACATTTTCCAGTTCATTAACCTCTCCCTTAAAAGGGAACACCACTGCCTTATTCTTGCAAAAGCCAAATGGCAGCCCATACCACAAATAGATTCCCTCATTCTGGGTACCCTATTATACAAATTGGCATGGGAGGAAAGCTTCCCCCTTGATTGCATAGATAATTTCAGAAAGAGTTCTACCAGTTTACCATCCATGGCCCCTTTCTTTACTGCACCCCATTTGCAAACTCTTCAATACAATCTGAAATGCACAGAATATACTCTTGATATACTGCTCCCTACAGTTTGGGAAACTATACCTAAAGTATTAAATCACTGCAATCGATCGATTCTTTCTGTAGACAGCTGAAACATTTCCTGTTCGCCCAATCTAAATGTAACTGCTTTAGAAGCAATGCCATCATGTAACCTGTTACACAACACTGTTCAGCACATTTCCTGCTGCTAATTCCTTGAGCTCAACTAGGCCTCATTATGCAACACACAATATTGAACCTACTGCATCAGCTGCACATCCTAGCAGAATGCAGAAACGTCTTACACAACCCTCATCACCTCAGATCCATCTAAACTGTGGCCTTCCTCCTATCACACCAAGGCTACCGGCATCTTACACAACCCTCATCACCTCAGATCCATCTAAACTGAGGCCTTCCTCCTATCACACCAAGGCTACCGGCGTCTTACACAACCCTCATCAGCTCAGATCCATCTAAACTGAGGCCTTCCTCCTATCACACCAAGGCTACCGCCTTACACAACCCTCATCAGCTCAGATCCATCTAAACTGAGGCCTTCCTCCTATCACACCAAGGCTACCGGCGTCTTACACAACCCTCATCACCTCTGATCCATCTAAACTGAGGCCTTCCGCCTATCACATCAAGGCTACCGCAGACAATAAATACATCTCTAAAAAATGTATTGCCACCACCCAAATCTACTCTTCATACACATCCCCTTTCTAGCTTCTTCCTCCTCCTACTCTACTTTTTAAACAGAACAATTCACTCCTCTATACCTTTCACACAAGATTCAGCTTCTAACCTCACCTCTTCTACACTTTTTCTTCTCATGCATTACATGCAGAAATTCTTCTCCATCTATTCCCCTCTTCCTGATGTATACATCCCAGTGCAGAATGGTGTGCCTTTACTTGTTTTCATGGTTTTGTGGGAAATTCCTTTCCTGGATTTCATGGTGTAGTATATCACTAAGTATGGAGCACAAATACCTACAATAGTCTAAGTACGTCTACTGGAAGACGTTTAGCAACTTACTGCTAATCTTACACTAGTTAACCTCGTGACTGCTTTTGCATCTTTGATTATATTTGTGTTTTCTTAATGTAGACTTCTTACATTAGTGTGTTTATGGTCCAATTGGATCAGCACTATATCTCAATCAGCAAATTCTTGCATGCATGCATTCATAAATAAAAACATTTAAATAAATTATTTTAGCAGTATATAGCATATATATAGCAACATTTTGCATTCATATAATGAATGGTATATGTGGCAATAATTCCTTATATTGTTATGTGGAAACTATTGATAAAACAGCTCTATTATTGTAGCTGCAAATTTTTGCTATTGCTGCCAGTGGGCTGATCCAACCAACGTCTTGGGTGGTTTCATTGTATCATTCTAAATGCATTGTGTGAGTGCTTACATCCTGAGTTTGCCCACACACGCACACACACGCGCGCACACACACACACACACACACACACACACACACACACACACACACACACACACACACACACACACACACACACACACACACACACACACACACACACACACACACACACACACACACACACACACACACACACACACACCCATACACACACAAAGTAATTCAAAATTGCCTCCATACATATTACATTTGGCCTACGTGTTCATCCTGATACTTTCCAGTTTCATTTTCTTTATAACCCTTTCCATTATATGCATTTAAGATGCATATGACAGCCTACCACTTTTAAAATAGACTTTATTATTTTTGGTCAAGTGCAAAGTGGAGAAGGTTTGAGCTCACTTGCTTCTTATCATAATTAAAAGAAAGTTTGTTAACAACACACACACACACCAACCATTTAAACAGTTCTATAATTTCCAGTAAACATGATGTGTTTAATGCTACATATCTGTCTCTGTACATCTGAATATCCTCCAGTTGTGTGATTCTCTGCTAATCTAACAACTCTGCTGTCGATAAAAATACTTTCACGCCTTAGTTGACTTTTTTTCTTATGAAGCTTTAAACACTCTGTAGTAATCAAGGGCTGTCGATAAATGGGTGTTGATGATGATGCTTCTTTAAAGTCTCTACAACTTCTTAGATGGGTTGTTTGGTGGTACAAAACTACACAAGACTTTATATGTTCTGTCATCTATTATGTTTATTAGCACTGGTACCTTTTTATATTTTCAAATGTAGTTTGTTAAGTAATGCAGCTCCTGGGTCTCAACAAAATAATCCAATATTTTCTACTAGCATTCTAGACATCACTACGCCTGAAACGTTTACTCATTTTATCATTGTTAAAATGCTCATCCGTTTTACTGTTTAGGCATCCTTGCCACAACCAAGCTAGTATCTAAGCACCTGTTCATGCATCAGTTTCAAAATAAATTTTGTTTTGCAGTAATGCACACATTCCTATAAGGAATGTTCTTGATTCAAAATGCTTTTCACCCATTTTTGTTTGAGCAACGGCATTTCATTTGGAATACTTTCATACTGTTTTGTAGGCATCCAGTTTCCTCTCACATCCCAAAAACATGATGATAGAATTAATAATCCACTAAATTGCCCCTAGTTGTGTATCACGTGAATGCATGTGTGTGTGTGTGTGTGTGTGTGTGTGTGTGTGTGTGTGTGTGTGTGTGTGTGTGTGTGTGTGTGTGTGTGTGTGTGTGTGTGTGTGTGTGTGTGTGTGTGTGTGTGTGTGTGTGTGTCTTGCAGTAGACTGGCATCCCTCACGTTTGCATATGTCTGTTACTTGCCAGAGTAGGATCCAGTAAGCTCCAGCTCCTCAATAATTTGTTTGCTTTGACTCTGTGAACAGGATAAAGTGGGTATCAGAAAAATAATAAGCCATGTATTAGTCTGAAGAAAAAAGTTGCTCTGCTAACATTTTTGCCCCAGAAATTCACACTTTACTTATTTCAAAATTCACTATTTAAATTATCACATTTAGTTGTTATATATTGCCATAAACCTGTTTGCCTGTACTGGTAAAAGTGGCTTAATAGACTTCCTTTGTCTTTATTGACGTGTGTACATTCTCACCATATACCAAGTCATAACATTTGGTTTTGCAGAAGTACTTTGATAACTCAACGATAATCTAGCTGTCCATTTGTATTTTACCGTATATTGTAATATTTGGAAATTAGTGATTCTCATACTTATATTTTTGCAATTTTGTCTCGTTAAAATTTACACAAACTGTTATCCAAAAGTAGTACTGTATGTATAATTCATGTGTTTAAGTTCCAGAATCACAAAGCATGTCACATTTAACATCACTTTATTCATATTCGTTGTTTTCAGATAATTTCTGCTGCTTCTCATGTGTTTATTACCTTTACACTCATAAACCCATTTACCTAATGTAAATTTCCAATAAAACTTAACAAAAATATGATATATTTTTATAAAAGATTTTACATAGTCAGTTTGCGCAACACTTTTTTGTTTAACCAGGTAAATTCTTCAGAGGCTTTATTTTTATGAGCAGTACTTCATGCAACAGATAACATTCAGTGAGCAGATGCTTTCTCACAAATACTCCACATACTCAAAGAAATACATAACACCTTTATATTAAATTATGCAGTGTCCCTTTTTTTGCTTTCTTGCAATTAGTTTCTTGCAAATATTAAACAGTTCTGCACTTTAATCAGACCTCTGTTATTCAGCAACAGCACTCACATTAGTTATTTCATATATTTATTTCTATTTTTACCAGGTTGTATAACTGGCATAAGCACATCCCTAATAGACCCCATGAGGGAGATACAAAATATTGAGGTTACACATAAAGAATAAAAGTAAATGGGTTTAATTTGTACAGATGACTAATTGTGCAGGCACCATAACATTTATGCCATTTTGTTAAATTTGATGTTGGCAGATTACGAACATGACAAATGAGATTATTTTGAAAAGTTTCTAGTGTTTCAACAACAAAGCAATTTAAATATTTACAATAGTCACAATTTAAATTTAGGAGACCCTACAGGTTACCAGAGTAGGGATTCATTGTTTGGTATGCAGAGACAGCTAACAAAGATGGTCATACTGTGGTTTCAAAGAGTAGGTGAGCATGATAGACTGAAATAGTGACTGCAGTTGTTTTTAGAGCAGCTGCTGAGAACAGCACAGACAGCAATAATAATGTCCCCATAGTTGCAAATTAGATACTCCTGACAGTGAGTGATATTCTTACTCCAACTGTCTAATCAATAAAAAAGGGTCTGTTGCCATGGATGTGAACTTTCCTACTGTCTCCGTTACCAGCTTGGTGGATATGGGCATCCTTAGGCAATGTAGAAATTGCCTCATGTTTACTGACAAGCAGTTAATTCTCAAACCAACTGATATGGTATGTGAGAGATATATTTACACAATGTCACTGGAGGCAAAGCTCTCACATAAAAGTACTCCTGTCAGTAAGGTTGTCAGTAGTACACATGCTGCACCCATCACACACAATTCAAAGTAGACATATTCAACCCACATATGCTGAGGCAATTAAATGTAACTTTCCTAAACCACAAAGACCTCCTAAATGAAGTACACATAACAAATACCCTCAGCAGCCCCAAATGCACTTTTTCACAATACCCACATCAACACATACAGCTACATGTCATGGAGTCTCTACCTCTAAGCCCATAAGGCAAGCCACCACACAATCCAACACTCTAGTCATTGGAGACTCCATCGTGAGGAACACTGATGTCCCTCTCACCAGGCTGAGTAAGGACAAAGTCACGGTCAGTTGCTTATCAGGGGCTAGGATCCACCACATTGCGCAGGCACTCAGGCCATTGGGCCACAATTACCAATATGCCTCAGTCATAGTTCATGTGGGAGTAAATTAACTGAGACGTACCTCCCTAGACTTCATGAAGAGAAACATCAAGGAGCTGTCAGAATATGTGTCTCAGGCTGGTATGAGCCTAGCATTGAGCAGCATTTTACCTTCTCCAAGGATGATGCCACAATACGAACAAAAGATGATTGACTTTAATAATTGGCTTAGTTTCTGGTGTCATTCTAATGGGGTGCAGTATTTGTCAGCATGGAAGGAGATGGTCAACAGACCATACTGCTTTGATGATCTGTACCTGTCCCCTCTAGACATTTGAATATTAGCTAAAACATTATCTTCCCCCATAGTGCCTTTTTTTAGGCAATGCCAAATTGAAAGTACTTCCGGCATAGCAAATCAAAACCAAGAAAATCTACAGGTATTACTGCTCAGTGCTAGGAGTCGAAACAAAAAACTCCACTCCTGTAAACATTACAAAAAGGTTTGCACAAAATGGTTAGTAGTACAACATACATAATATATAAAGGGACACGATTTTAACAAATTAAATCAAATTACAACACAAATATGTCAAAATCATTGGAAATACTTTGTAAGCAGCATAATATATGGACAGCACAACAGACAGTAGAAACAAGCACTTTTGGGGGAAGTCCTGCATAAATAAGTACTAGTAAGGGAACATTCTTATGATCTTATCCCTAAGAAATAAACTCAAATTCCCTCACTATAAATGATTTCTACATGATACATAAAAACTTTAGGCAAAAGATCAAGACCTAAAAACTTAATATGAATTAAATATATGCCCCACATGCAACAATAATCATAAAGCCTGTTTTAACTATACCAAGAACCTCAGAAACAATGCCAAGCCCTGCTCTTGAGTTAATATCAACTGGCACCACACACTCTGCCAATGATTATATCACAAACATACAACCAGCCAAATTTAGCTCAAACTTCTACTTCACTTTTCATGTTTTCTCCCCTACTGCATTCAGTCAGCCCATAGTAATTATCTCAGAACAAGTGCCAAAAGCTCACTCCAAAAAATATGAGTCTGTTTCCTTGTTAATATAAAACACTGCCTTATCTCAGAACAAGTGCCAAAAGCTCACTCCAAAAAATATGAGTCTGTTTCCTTGTTAATATAAAACACTGCCTTAGAGACTCCCTTGTAAATCTATTTAACCTTGGCATCTCCACTGGTTATGTGCCTTAAGCTTGAATAACATCTGTTGTGGTTTCCCCTCCAAAAGAGTGCCCCAATCCCTGACTTATTGAGAACTACTGTCCAATTAGCCTTACCAGCCTCATTTGTAAAGTAAAGTAATGGATCATTGTGGAATTCATAAATATTAATATTGGCAACTTATAAACTCCTGATCTAAACCAATATGCCTACATAACCTGGCATACTTTTTCAAAATAGTCAGAGAGCCATTGGAATAAGTCAAATTGATAATTACTGTATATCAAGACCTATCAAAGGTTACTGACATTATCATACACTCTGGCATTATTGATAAGCTGTCCTGGCTATGCTATATGTAACTCAATGGATAGAAAACTGACTAATAGGCAGAACCCGGATAGTGAAGGTTGGTTGAACACTTTTCCTCAAAAAGGCTTATCACCATTGGCTTCCCCAGAGGTCTACTGTGGGACTGCTAATATGAAGCATTTGTTTCACTAAAATCAAAGCTAATGTCAGGAGACTCTGACTGAACAAATCCCCTGATGACTGAAAACCTGGAGACTTCAATACTCCAGATGACAATGTTATCCTCCAAGGGGGACTTATTCTTACATGTTCATGGTGTCAGGACCATAGATTAAAGTTTAACACAAAACAGTAATAGTACATGGGAAACTAGAGTACCCATACACCTACCAGATGAATTGCAGCCTCTCAAAACGAATGCTGTCATTAGTGGTCTGGGTGTACTCATATACAATGAGCTTTTCTACAACCAGCATGCATCCATAGTCATTAGGAAATAATTTTATCTGACCCAGTTAATTACTAGAGGCATATCATTTGGTTCATAGAAAGTTATTGTCCCATTCTACTTTTCTGTTCTTCTAGCTTAAATTAGAATGTAGTGTTGTCTTTGGCATCTGTCTATCCAAGTATATGTTTCAAACAGAAAAACACATTTCATCACAAAAAAGTTGGACATGAGCTTCCTTAAATATGTTGAGCACTGTATTCTATCCCTTATAGACTCCTATATGGTAATTTCTGCTTGGCCTAAAAGGCTGCAAAAGACCCTATCTTGCTTGACCACGTAAAAGTTCAAAAAACTGGAAACAATACAAATACCCACTCTAGGGACCTAAGCCTGTATCACAATATAAACAGGAGCTGTTGGAAGGAAACATCTCTCTCCTTAAGGTTAACTTACCATTGTAATAAGCTTACACTTATGGCAAAGTAGCTTCTTCACCATCTTTAACTCTAACTTGAATGGCTAGATGGTAATCATAAATTTCCCCTGACTCTGGCCCCAAGACCCTTGTGGAGAAAAGATTGTATGCATATGGAAATTAGTAGTTTTAAGTACATCTGTGTGTGAAGAAGTTGGCAAACTGTTGTGGCTAGGCTCCAAATGGGCTTCTAGAGCCACTGCCAAATAAGCTGCTGCTATGGTAAGTATATTACACAAGTAGACTTCTCTAATAATTTCTTCTGTTTTTGACTTGTGATTTTAGTAGAAGAAGCGTAGTGCTTCTTAGGACCACCAAGTGTGAAGGCCAATACCATGGAGCTCAATCTATTTTATTTTATTTTATTGTTTAGCTAAGAGATCTGTTCAGTCATTGGGGTATCAAGTATCCCATGAAACACTAATAGGGAGAATGAATGAGACTCTCCCAGCAGTTGAGTTCTATTATTTGTATGGGTAGCTGGCCTGCTTCATTTCCTAAAAAGTGAGAGTACTGTCTGTGAATCTACAAGAGAGTGGGGACCAGCTACACTCTGGACAATGAATCTTGCTGCATCTCTATATCACCACACAGCTTTTCGGAGTACTGTGCTAGCACTGACTTTGTTGTTACAAGCAACTTTTCTTTATTTTAAAAAATGCATTCAACAACTGCCTGGAAACCCTGTAAGCTGGTTTCCAGGTCTACTCATTCACAGCTATATGATTCCAAAATAAGTAAAAATACAAAATGTTCACTGAGCATGTGCCACTTGTGCAAGTGGTGATGAAATACCTCCTACCATACAAGTTATTTTGGAGAGCCTACTGTGATATGGTAATCCTCTAATGCTGGTTCACTCGACTGACATTTTAGTCAGAGGCAGTAGGTAATGCCAGTGTGGAGCAAGATGTGTAAAATGCTTGCATATGTAATACTGAGGGATGTAGCTGACTTTATTAAGCCATATTTTATTTCCCTCCTTTACTAGCATTAGTCCTCTGTATCCAGATGACGACATTGTGACTTTTAGTTGGCATCAGTGGCTCGCAGAAAAAAAGGCAAACGGCATAATGTTGAACACTTTATCCCAATGAAAATCATTGCCGGTACGATTTCTAATTGTGTGCCAGTAATGATTCACTTCTTTAGGGAGACTTCTCCCTGCTTTAACTTGGTGTGACCATGGATTTGGTGTATATAAGTTTGGGGATTTGGGGCATCTTTTTTTCATTCTTTTGAAGTGTTGATTTTCAGGAACTCAGCATTTCATAGTAGAACCATTTCAGTTAATTCATGGTATACGATAAAGGTAAGTGTATTTAAATCTCCTACAGTTACATGGTTGCTAGTAGTTCACTCGAGACTTTTCTGCTGTACTTAGAAAATTGTATTTGAATTCATGCCAAATAAAGATTTTCCTTTATTGTTTTAAACAAGATTAAATATTTCTTTGCACTAACATCAAATTTCTTAGTCCACCCTATTGCTGTAAATCCCATTGCATACAAAATCTGCTCTCAAAAAATGCTGGTAGTTGGGTATCTCTGAGAAAATGAGAAGGAAATTATGTAGGAACATTTATTTTTAGAATCTGATAGCACTATTACTTACATTCTGTATAGGTTACTATGTACAATATCTTCCCTTCAGTATCTCTGATAACAGTTTGCTGTTCCATAAAAGCCCTGACGAAAGTGAGTAGGGAAAATGTAAGTCAAAAACAGCAGTAACGATGCCTGCTTATAAATCAGACCACAAAACAACTGACAGTCCTTCTACTAAGAAAGAACGCATTCCAGGAAGGCAAATATTTCATCCAGACACAAAATCAGTTCCCTTGACAGCCTTGTGTCTGCAGAGCTAGAATGTGCAAGTGCTAACCTTTTCAAGATGCCAGAAACCAACAAATATGGAAATATGTGCTTTCAAATAAAACACCCAGTACTGTCATGCTAGAAATTTTAGCAGAAATCTGAACTACAGATGGCCATTACCACAATTTTTATCAACAATAAATAAAGATTTTTTTCATAAAGTTCATGATTTACTGTCAGTTTAATAAGTGTGATAATCTTTGTATTCTCTAGTTATGTCTTCATTTTATTCTTAAAAAAGTAATGCATTTAAAAAACAAAAACAATACTTACATAAAAATTCAGTATGCTTTTGTTTAATTTAACTAGTTTTGGATGCACTAAATAAGAAAATACAAAATTGTCTTTATTGCTCTGAATTTATTTATGAATTTTCCTGTTTGAAGTACCACACTGATATGACATCACTGTCTATTTGCCACTGGAACAGCAATGATATTGCTGAGAAATTGCTATGATGTCTCATATGGAAGTCACAAAACAATGCAATAACAATGGACCAGTGGTAGAGTATCTAATGTCATTACATGATAAATCTTCAGAAGATATGGCCAAAAAGATAACCTTGTAACAAGAGCTGAGGGTGAAAATGCCTGAGCAGAGCATACTATTTCTAACATGCTAAAGGAGAACTGGAAAGTTAGAGAAATAACTCTGGATTAAGGATCACAGATGAAAACGGAAGGCTTTAAGTGGCAGCACATTTTACCCTGAAAGACCATCAACACCTTAAAAGAAAATATGGGATACGGGCAAAGACATTTTCTGTGGTGTTGGTGCAGTGATAAAAGGACTTCACAGGAAAATATCAGCCCTCATTCTAAATATTATTACTGTCACTATCTCTTGGGTGCCCACATCCAAAACATCATAGATGCAATTAAGAGGTTGTGCCCTTTAAAAAAAAGATACAGGGATAATAATTCCATACTTGAGTCACTGACCTAAAGTGTAACTCACTGAAATAAAGAAGTATTTTAGGGGTTTACAATGCATCCTTTTTTAATTCTAGGACAATATTTATTTATTTATTTGACATTTGTTGAAAGGGAAAGTATGATTGGGTCAGTGTAGCTCAATATGCATGTATATACCTTTAGGAAGCTATCTAAGGGATTGCACAAGTGTATAAATACGGAGCACGTGCAACTCTGACTGCCATTCTGTAGTTAGCTGTTGAGATGTAAGAATGTATGCATGTAAGGTCTGTCTGTTAACTAGTTCATTCATATTTAATGATGTTGCTATCCATCCTGATGTGTTTCTGTGTACTAAAGCATCGAAACGAAAACTCCAGCCTTCTTGTCATATGTGTATTGACAAACAAGTTCCAGAAGTGGGATGTCTAAAGGACATGGAGTCAGAACTGGCATATCCAAAAGGGCATGAAGTTGGTTAAAATGACTTAAGGCACTTGCTTAGAACTGGAGGAATACAGATGAGTGGATCATCCCTAAAATGTGCAAATTTGCAACACAGGTGAGAAACGAATTTCAGATATTAAAAATTGCTCAGCACTATTTCTTTTTCATAAAATATGAAACGGGGCATACAGAGCATTCTAAATGATATTTGCATAAACCAATATGTACTATATTGATAAATATATTCAAATTACTACGGAAAATGTTTGAAATAAAGTCCGAATTGCATAAAATTAATAAAATAAAGAGAAACGACCACATTTTTGCAAAGCATGTATTTTTCGTATTAATCAAAGATATTCAAATGATAGGAAGTGTATAACGTGTTTGCATGTTTGTGCAGTGTCACAGTAAAGTTATTTCGCAGAAGTACAGCCATTACAGGGCATATTTTGCAGAATACAGCCATTACAGAGCATATTTCGCAAAGTAAAGTAGTTCAAAGAGTTTATTGTACATTTGAATGTTGTTACAAGCTCAAAGAACTGTTTGTACATAATTACAAGGGCCATATTTTCAGTGTATTTGTATATACTTTGTGGGCATGGCAGATGGATTTCGAAAACCCAGTACACTTATGTTTGACAGTAATATTGCTGAGAACTGGACAGTGTTTGAGCAAGAGTACATTTTCATATAGGCTGCATTTTCTTATAAAGATGACAGTACAAAGACATTTATTATACTTAATTTAGCTGGGTCAGAAGCTATAGAAAGGGAGCACTCATTTGTGTATGCACCTGTTATCTATACAGGAGAGGGGGAAACCATCATATTGTTGTACCGGCTGAGTCAAGGGAGGACCCGCAGTGCTTAAAAAGTAAATTAAGAGAAATCTGTAACCCCCGGACAAATGTTACAATGGAAATACACTTATTTTACACAAGGGATCAAAAGCTTGGTGAAACATTTGCAGCATATATAACTGACCTGAGAAATAAAGCTAAAATGTGCAGATTTAGTGACTTAAGGGATGTGTTGATAAAAGTCAGACGTGTGTGGTATAAAAGATGATGCTGTGAGAAACATTTAGCTTCATGACAGTGATTTAACTTTGAAAAAGGCCATTGAAATTTGTCAGATACACGAGCTTATAGAAAAGCACGCAAATATGCTTAGAAATGAGAATAGCTCTAGAAGGCACAGTGATAAAACTCATGTTGATAGTATGCATGAAGTGATTAAAAGAAAGAGGTCCAAGCACATGGCAGCAGCTGTAACCCTTGCAGCACTCACTGGTAAACTCCAGAACTTTCCAGCAAATTCCAGAGTTCACACAGTCTCAGTGTGAAGCATAAGAGTGAGTCAGCAAACTCAGAGCATGGGCCCCAACTCAGTTTTATTGCCAGCCATTGTAATTGTGGTGGAAATCACAAATCTAAATGGAAAAAATGTTTAGCTTTTGGTCAACAATGCCACAAATGCAATAAGTGGAATAATTTCAAAAGGTTTTGTAAATCAAAAGGCCCACATTCTTTTATCAAAAGGGAACATTTTAAGAAATTAGTTAATCATTTAGACAATTGCTACTCTTTGTTGATGGTGTGTCAGTGCTTCATGAAATGGTCAGTGCAGTAAATTTAAGAGCAAAGAATGAAGTATTTTGTACTATTCAGATAAATGGAAAATCCATAGAGCTCAAAGTTGACACAGGTTCCAAGTGCAATGTTATGTCTGCAGAAACATTTGCTAGAGTATGTAAAGGTGAAAGGCTTGATTTTGGCAAGGTGTGCGAAGCTTATTGCTTATGGAGGTGAAGAAATTCAAACCAAAGACTCAGTAGTGCTTTCATGTTATTCTGCTGGAAGAAGCTACAACTTATTATTTTATGTGGTCAAGAGATACATCCAGTCATTAATGAGGCTCAGAGACAGTTTAAAAATGGGATTGCTTTCATTTAAGAAGGAAGTCTACCAAGTTGGCTTAAAAAAACACTACTCAAATTTTGTCCAGCACATTTTTTCTGTCTATGCTGATCTTTTCGAAGACAAACTAGGCAAACTTCCAGTTTTGTACTCCATGAAGTTAGACCCAGAAGTCAGTCCAGTTATCAGGCCAGCATGTAAAGTTTCAATAGCTATGCAGAACAGAGTCAAGGCCGAGTTAGATAAAATGGTGCGACAAGGTGTGATTTGCCCAGTTGAAACTCCAACTGAATGGGTATCTTCCATGGTGGTAGCTCACAAGAAAAGCTCAGATGACATCAGAATATGTATTGATCAATGAGATTTGAACAAAGCACTAAAAAGACCTCATCATCCAATGCACACAGTTGAAGAAGTCGCAGCCTTGATGTGAAATGCCGTTATTTTTTTCTGTCTTAGATGCAGAGTTAATTTTGGCATATTCAGCTTGACAAAAAATTATCATTGCTTACTACTTTTGGTACTCAGTTTGGCAGGTACAATTTTGGAGAATGCCATTTGAGATAAATTCTGCAAGTGAAGTCTTTCAATATGCAATGGTGCAAATTTTTTCTGGGTATCCTTATGCTATTATAGTAGACAAAATAATAGAAGGAGGTCATGATGAAGCTGAACATGACAGAAACCTCAGAAAAGTTCTAGAAAGGGCATGTCAAGTGAATCTGAAGCTCAATCCACACAAATTTAAATTTAGGCTACAAGAGGTCAATTATGTTAGTCATTTATTTACAAGTACAGGCTTATGACCAGACCATTCTTGAGATGCCAGCTTCAGGCAATGTTCAAGTCCTGCAATGTTTTCTTGGCATGTTCAACTACCTAGGCAAGTTTATTCCAGACTTGAGCCAACTTTCAGCACCACTCGGAGAGCTGACACGTAAAGACGTATACTGATCGGGTCTACTTTAATTAAATGAAAGCAGAATCCGTCAAATACGAATCCGTCGACACATAAACAACGAAACGCAAAATTTAAACATCGAAACCGCAATAGTCGGCCAACCCCACCACCCGTAATATACTACCTACGCAAACACAACAACAAAAAACACATACATACACTAACCAAAACCCTACTACTAACCCTAAATTAAAGCACCAAAACCCCACTTGTAACCCTACGCTAAACCCTACATACACAACTATCTATGCACTGCCCTTAACCCCTCCCTAACCCTAAGGTCTGTAACTACCGCACACTTACCCTACAGAACTATACCCACACAAAGTAAATATTCCACACACATACACTTAACAAAACCCTACACTAAACCTTACATACATTACCTATCTATGCACTTACCTTAATTCGCACCCTACCCTAAGGTACATAACTATCGTACACTTACCTTATGGAGCTATACTGCAGACGGGCCAACTATGACAATTCAACATTTCTGATTTCGCTATGTAGTGCATTCGACGTTTCCGCGTTTCACTGTTTATGTGTCGACAGATTCATATTCGATGGATTCCGCTTTTGTTTAATTAAAGTAGACCCTCCTGATCTTGGTTAGGCCAACACCAAAGAGCATTTAATGTTCCTGAAACACAGAATTGCTAGTCCACCAACTCTCAGATACTATGATGCTCACAAACCAGTTACACTTTCCTGTGATGCTTTGAAATTTGGTCTTGGTGCAGTCATTCTACAAGAGGATCAACCTGTTGCCTATGCATCGAGAACTCTTACCCAAACTGAGATGCAGTATGTCCCGATTGAGAAAGAGCTTTTGGCAATTGTGTTTGCATGTTCAAAGTTCCATGATTATGTTTATGGTAGACCTACCCAGATGGAAACAGACCACCAACCTCTAGTCACTATCTTGAGAAAGCCAATGCATTCAGCTCCAGTCATAGTGCAACATATGATGCTGAGATTGTAAAAGTACAATTTCAATCTTGTCTACAAGAAAGGCAAACTTCTTTATCTTGCTGATGCATTATCCAGATCACCCAGAAATACCACAGAACAGCACAAGAATGAGAGTCTTGATTTTGAAGTCATGGAAGTGAGAAACGTTTCTTCCACACGTCTTGATGAGTTGAGAGATCATGCAGCCATGGATCCAGTTTTACAAAGGCTCAACCACTTTATCATACAAGGACTGCCGTCAAAGCAATCTAGTTTACTCGAGAAGTGCAATCTTATTTTCCATACAGAGATTAGATTTTGTCTGACAAAGGTATTATAATGAAAGGTTTGAAAGTAATTGTTCCAAAGTCCTTGCAACCAGAGTACATTACTACCTTGCATCATGGTCACACAGGAGTTGACTGTACCAAAAGAAGGGCAAGAGGGCTAGTATTTTGGCCTTCTGTGTCACAAGACATTGAGAGAGCACTTTCATCTTGTTCATTGCGTAATCACTGCACCTAAATCAGATTCTGGAACTACCCTGGTCGACAGTAGTCACCGACATCTTTGAGTGGAATGGTCAAAATTATTTGGTGTTAGTAGACTCTTACTCAAACTGGTTCGAGATTGACCTACTTCCTAATCTAGCATCTAGTACTGTCATTACCAAGATGAAGTGTCATTTTGCAGTATATGGTAGTCCACACAAAGTTATTTCTGACAGTGGCACACAGTTTACAAGTCAACAGTTCAAAACATTTGCTGAAGAATGGGACTTTACTCATGTCACAAGTAGTCCTGAGTACTCACAGTCAAATGGTTTGGCAGAACATGCAGTTCAAAGTGCAAATCAATTACTGGAGTCAAACATTAGATAATAGTGATGGTTTTCTGAGTCTCTTGAATCTCAGAAATGTTCCTCATGATAAACATCTTGGTTCACCAGCTCAGAGACTTTTGTTGAGACAAACCAGAACCACATTACCAATCAGTAGTAAATTGTTGGTTCCAAGAACATCAGATCAGTGAAAGCCAATCTATTGAAGAAGCGCCTAACCCAGAAGTCCTACAACGATAAGACCAGCAAACTGCTCAATCCATTATTAGAAGGAGAAGTGATAAGGATGCAAATGTCCAGAAGTAATAATCAGATTGGTGTTGGGAAGAATATTGGTCCAGAGCCGAGATCGTACATTGTGGAATCAAAAGAAGCAATCTTTAGTTGGAATCAGAAACATTTGAGACCGGTGTCCGAGACTGTGCCACAGCACATAGCCTGTGAGAAAGACTTTGTTTCTGAGAGAGTTGTCCGGTGTTCCAATTCCAGAGGAAGTTCCAGAATACATTCCCATTCCTGTGACAAATCCAGAAGTTCCTTATATGAGTTGTGCACTGAAGACTGTCCCTGTTGCTAAATTTGGTCCCAGTTGTTATGTTATGAGATACGGTCGCACCTCTAAACCCTGTAGCAGATATGAAGCAACTTGGACATGAGCATTGTCTTTTGTTTCTAATGTATATAGTAATGCATGCCTAACTCTGATATTTTTTACAAAGGGCAATCTTTTTAAGAGGGAGGATGTAGATCAATATGCGTTTATATACCATTAAGAAGCTATCGAAGGGCTTGCACAACTGTATAAATATTGAGTACATGGAACTCTGACTGCCATTCTGTTGTTAGCTGTTGAGGTGTAAGAATGTATGTATGTAAGATCTATCTGTTAACTAGTTTGTTCGTATTTAATGATGCTGCTATCCATCCTGATGTGTTTCTGTGTACTAAAGCATCAAAACGAAACCCCAGCCTTCTTGTCATATGTATTAGAGACAAACAAGCGACTGTCAGGAACCCATTTTCAGAGGAGACCCGGTGAGAAAAGCTCCACAAAGTAAAAAAGACAAATGACAGTACAGTGATAATTACATTCACAAGTGGGAGTGTAGCTTACAATAAGTTACAGGTGTCGCTATTGACATACAGGTATTCATTTACAACATTAATATTACAGTCAAGCAATACAGAGATATTGATAATACAGTTAGTTTATCCAGTTATAATCCTTTCAGTAGGCTGTTGGTACATACATTATAATGACTTCAGTTTGTATAGTTTGATAGACTTATGCAATGATTCTTAGGTAGACTGCAGGTAGACCTATGGAAAAGGGGTTAAGAGAAAAGGTTGGGTAATAAACATCAATAAGCTTTACAGCTAAATATGCAGAGAGAAATGGGGAGCTTAATAATCTGGCTGCTGCTTCTTTCGGGGGGGAGTATGCATGGTACGGTAAGTTAGAGTACAAAAAGAAAAGGGGGGCAGGAAGGGAGAAGGAGGAAAGTATAGAAGAGTAAAGGGAGTGTAACTTAGGGGGGTAGAAAAGAGGTTGCTAAGTCATAAGGAACAGGGTTGCTAGGTTGCTTTGGAACAGAGGCAGATGCTTGTATCTCAGAAGTGTTTTTTTAGTGTAAGTATAACATTTTTTGTGGTTTGTTATAGATCTTATGTTGTTGGTAAGGCATTCCAGAATGTTGCTACAGTGTAGGAGTATAGACATTGTCCAGCTTTTTTGTTTGGTCTGTGTAAGGTTACTAGTTGCTTGCATTCAGATCGGAGGGACCTGGTGGGTTTGTATGTTTGGAGGAGTGAGTTGAGAGCTGGGCAGTTATTGGGTTAATATATAACTCTATGTGTCATATTGAGTTGTAGGTGGTGTAGGAGATGTGGAAATTTGAGCCATTTGAGGGTACTGACAGCTGTGCAGTGGTGTGTGTTATGGGGAGCATTGATAGAAAATTTAGCAATTCTATTATAGCAGGATTCCAGTCTCTTTTTTAGTGTAATCTGAATGTTTGTCAAAATGGGAGCACCATATACCACAATATTTTCTTTAGTTATAGCAAAATGTTCTCATTCCACTGTCTTGGACCACTTTTCCCGTACAAGATGTTAAGTCCAACAGCAGGTTTAGGAAAATTGTGCTTCAAGAAAAAAGAAAGTGTTTATCGTCTTGGAGAAAGAAAAGGGAATGCTTAAACTCTTTCCCTGTGATGATCTTCACTTATTCTTAGAGGAACATTTTGCTGAAACTTTTTGAAGGACTAGATCTCTACTTTTTTAATTATATTCCACCTGTCTCTACATATGACATGACATGATATGACATGAACCTAGATGGAAATATATGTTAACAAGCGCTAGAGGTTAGTAAATATATTCAGTGAATTCACTTTGGTATGGTATGTTAATAAGATTATTATCTGTGTAGGTGTTGCATATCTCTTAACATGGCACCTTCTGGGTATAGACTATTCCCTGAAGACCTCTACAATGTCCTTTACAGAAGGTCTGTGTATATGAGTGACTTCTGCTCCCCCTCTACATATTTGTGCACCTATCACAGCAATAAGAACTTTGGAGCATGTGCTTAGACCATTTTAGTGAAAAAAAAACTAAAACAAAGAGAATTAACTTTGACGTGAGGGTTTTACCGCACAGGCTATCTTACTGGCTAATAGGAAACAAACACTAATTCATATAACATTATTTGGGCCATGATTGTACAGTGATAACACTACATGCACCAAATTACTTGCAGGAAATGTAAAAGTAGTATGACAAAATTAGAACAGAACTTACAGTGGCAATGGAGACACATGCTTACCAATATTTCAATAAAATTTGGATAGAAAATATGAAAAATTCATAACATAATTGGAAGTGTGTCAAAAACACCATGGCAGGCCAAGAAAATGAAGTTTTGTTAAGGCAGATTTGGAAATTCCCTTTAGTAACAAACATGAAAAATTCTGTTTAGGTACCAAACCTTGAACATTTTACATTATTAAGAGCAAAGCAGCTTTTGATTCCCACCTCATTTTGGAAGTACAACAAAGTTGTACATTCCTTTGCAATTATGGCAATAAAAAGAAAGACCCTCCTGATTGTTTCTTGTGTTTTTTTTTAATTACAACACATTTCAGTTGCTAATGAATAATGCGGGTAATTAAGCTTTTCTTTTTATTAGATGTATTTTGTGTGCAGACAGTGCATATTTTTGGCTGTCCACTGAGCTGTCTGTCTACTGTCCATGTCTTCTGAAGAGGTCCCAGAAATGCTCAAAATAGTCTAGTTCAAGATTTGCTATGTGAGTATATGGAGGCATAACACATTTTTGCTTTCTAACGATGCCTCTTCCTTTGCTCCCTACAGCATTTTGACAACTGTTCATGCTGCTTTCTTAGATTGATTACCTTTATGTCATCTGATATGAATATTTCATGGCACATTTCTTATCTTTTTAATCCATACAAGTTGCATCTTTCAAATGCTTTTGCTTCTTGGATGCATTTTTGTGCAATTTAAAGGACAATTTCATCAAAATGTCAAGATTTTCTTACCACAAAGTGATTTTCCTTTCCATTAATCCAACAACAAGAGATCACATGCAGAGAAAGCATTGTTTCAGTATCATTCTGTTTCTTTTACGTCAACATTTATTTATGTTTGACTGTTTGTCAGATTGCACATTTTCTTTCTTGTATTTCTCACATCTACTGCTACATTGTATAGGCAAGGAATGATAGATGAGCACAAAAATGTATTATCGTAAGAAACTGAGTAATTCAATAAAGTTACTAATTCTAGTTATACAACCAATAACTTATCTTAAAGTTAGTTACCTAAATATGTATTATCAGTTATAGATAACTAGCCTCACACTTTAAGTAAATAGTGAAGCCTGAAGCTACATTTCTGAGTCTGAAAAAAAGCAGATGTCAAACAAAATTGAAGAATACTCTGCTTAAATTTTTTTCTCATCATAGTTTACTTGCCCCTCCCCTTTATTTATGATGCAAAAGTACCACACAGAACTAAATATGTTCATATTGCTTTTTTGCAGTCCTTCTAGACATTTTCTGTTGCATTGTGTGGCATGTTTTTGTATTTGCTAGTGTGTTTTTTTTTTTGTTGTTGCATTATATATATATGTTTAGTAGCAAATAAATGATTGATGGGGCTAGTTGTAGTGTCAGTGAAAATCTGTTGAGTACAGAATAAATCTTCCAAGTCACAATATAACCTGCTAATTATAGGGATCAAATTTCTCTCACATTGACAATAAATGTGACTTTGAACTAGAGGTCTTAGTTTGAGAAAGCAAGAACTCACTGATTCTTTCAAGACTAATATTCATATTATTATTAAAATGCTGTTAGAGGAAATAGTAAAGATATCCACCTTAACTTTCATATTTGATTTTAATGAAAGTGAAGGAACAAATTGTCACAGTGATTCATTCAACTTGTTGCTCATAAATGCCTATATTGTCATTAGACAAGCAATATCCATCAATAATCATTTATCAGTGATCATGTAACTACTCTCTGCATTCACATGCATCATACCCCTCTATCTCATAAAAGATACCCATGATCTATGGTGTTTGATGTGGAGAAAATAAAAGAATAAATGAACACATTAATATGTTTCAACTTGTTGCTCATTAGTGCATGATTGTGATGAAAGTAAAAGAAGAAATGGCTGCAGTAATGAATCAATATGTTGCTCATAAACACATTTACTGCTCTTAATTAAGCCAGTGTCAATCAATGATCATTCAACAATAATCATATAGCTATGTGTTTTATTATACAGCCTTCCTTCTCCCTCTGTGACAGGCATTTTCTATATGTCTAATAACTGATTGTGATGAAAGTAAAATAAATACACAAGGAAAAGGAATAATCACATTGGTGCTTCCTTATGGGTTGCCATAATTTCTGAAAATTATATCAGGTCTAGATGGAAGTGTCTTTATACAGTGAACAAAGGCATGCCATAATTTACATTTCTTTTTGTTCTATTTTCTCACCAAAAAGAGAGAGAAAGCAAGACATTCTCAATCTAAAAGTAATGGTGAACTGCACTTTTTTTAAAGTCAACCTTCAGACTCCCAGCTTCCACTTTCACACCACAGTCTTTATCTCTTCTAGTACGACTGGAACTGGGACTGAACTGGATGTCAATTGTTAGCTGCTCACATTTGGTCTATTTTTCTCCCTGCTGGTACTAAGTCTCATCAGAGTTAGAATCCCCTAACATGTAGTTTGCAAAAAAGAAACACTTTGTGATAAAACAATTCTTCTGACTTTTGACATATTCCTTTGATTATATTCTACCACAGCACTGTAATAGGACAGATCTGGACAGCCAAATGAGTACTTCCCTGTCTGTTCATAGGTTCATAGGTGTTTACTAGGCTAATGACCACAATGGCCTTTTTAAGTCTAGCCATGCATCCCAAATCTCTGACAAGTTCTGATACCCATGATAAGTGTAAGCAGGTGCTTGGGAGATAAAACATTTACAAGCTGAGGCCTGGGAGATAACCATTTACAGGTTGTCTGTGTCTATTAGAGGCATAGGTGCCAAACCAGGCATGAATTTCCTGTTCCCCATTCAATTGTCCAAGTTGCCCTTTAAGTGTGTGAGGGAGGAACTCTGCTTCACATGGATGGGGAGCCTGTTCCAGAGATGGGTTAGTCTCTGGGATACATACTTGTCTCTCCAACAGGTCATATTTATATCGCAGGTAAGGTTTAAGTATTTTGTCGATATACAGGAAGTCTGTCAGAGTGGGGTCTGATAATGCCCTGTATGTCAGGCATAGATCTCCCCTCAAAAGCCTGTAGGAGACAGAATTCAGGGATATGACAGTGAGGCGTTCTGCATAGGACATTTTACTTACACCCTGTATTCTTTAGTGAGGAGTCCGTGTGGACATTCCAATTGATGAATGCCAAATACAGTAGAACAATGACTTCCTTTGACTTAAATGCCCTACCTTTGTTTATAAGTTGTGCAACATGAAAAGATTTCCTCACTACTGTGAACACGTGATGGTCAAAGGCTAGATTACTGTCTATGTGCGACCCTAAGTCCTTGACTACTGGGTCAACTGTAAGGGGTGTGTTGTCAGTATGATAGTTAACAGGGGTGGATGACTTCCTGAAGATACTCTTATGCATTTCTTAGCATTTAATTTTAGTTTATGGCTCTGACATCAGTTGCTTGTCTGTGTCATCCCTTCCTGAAGAGCATTTGTGTCAGTGTAGGATTCAATGAGAGCTCCTAATTTGCAATCAGCTGCAAATTTAGTCAGCCAGAGACTACTGACATTGGCCTTGATTTCAGGGAAGTAAATGCCAAAAAGGAATGGTCCAAGGACTCCACTTGTGTAGAAGTGGACTCCCCAATTCTAACTTCCTGGGTCCTGTCTGTGAGCCAATTGGCTATCCACTGGGTGACATACGGTTTGTCCCTAACCTCTTGAGTTTGTCAACAATGCCAGAGTGTGACATTGTGTCAAATGACTTGGCCAGGTCAAGGTAGGCAATGTGAACCATTTTGCCCTCATCCATTGCTTTGGTGGCCTTCTCAAAGAAGTCCATCAGACTGAATAAGCATGGCAAAACCAAATTGGGTTGGGTCCAGTGTCTGAAGGTTTACTATATGACAATTGATCATTTCCATGATAATTCTTTCCATGGATTTACATGTAAAACTAGTGAGACTTATGAGTCTGTAGTTTCCAGGGTCTGTAGATGGTCCACCTTTGTACAGAGAGATGACTGTTGCTTTTCTCCATTCATGAGGCCTGAAGCCTGTTTGGAGGCTACATTTAAATAGCAATTGCAGAAGGCCTTATAGGTCATGTTTTATGTTATTTAGAAGGCATCCTTGGATATTGTCTGAGCCCATTGATGCTGTGTTCTTGGCTTTAGAGAGAGCATTAAGGACCTATTCCCTAGTGATAGCAGGCAGATAGTAATATTTGATGGTATTTCCTGATGGAAGGTTGAGAGGGGTAAAGTTGGAGCTGAATTTATTGACCAGTAGGTTTGCTATATCTAAGCTTAGAGGGGAGAGGTATAGCTCATCCCTGGCAAAGCAGCATGGTCTGTTTATCATCTCCTTTCATGCTGACAAATATTGCACCCCCTTTGAATGAAACAGAAATTAAGTCAATTGTTAAAGTCAGTAATCTTTTGTTCGTATTGTGGCATCATTCTTGGAGAATGCAAAATGCTGCTGAATGCTAGGATCATACCAGCCTGAGACACATATTCCAAGAGCTCCAAGATGTATCTCTTCATATAGTCTAGGGAGGTACCTCTTGGGTCATTTACTCCCACATGGACTATGACTGAGTCATACTGGTACTTGTGGTCCAGTGACCTGAGTGTTTGTGTAACGTGGTGGATCCTAGCCCCTCATAAGCAACTGACCATGACTTTCTCCTTACTTAGCCTGGTGAGAAGGATATCAGTGTGTCTCACAATGGAGTCTCCAATGACCAGAATGTTGGATTGTGTGGTGACTTGCCTTATGGGCTCAGAAGTACAGGTTCCATGAGATGTGGCTGCATGTGTTAATGTGGGTGTTGTTTTGAAAGAGTGCATTTGGAGCTGCTGATGGGATTTGTTATTTGTACTTCATCTAGAAGATCTTTGGGGTTTGAGAAGGTTACATTTAAGTGCTTCAGCATATATGGGTCTATATGTCTGCTTTGAAATATGTGTGGTGGGTGCAGTGCATATACTACTGACAACCTTATTGACATTAAGAGTACTTTTATGTGGGAGCTTTGCCTCCAGTGACATTGTATAAATGCATCTCTCACATACCATATCAGTTTGTTTGAAAATTAGGTGACTACATTGCCTCTGAATACCCATATTCATCAAGCTGGTAACAAAGATAGCGGGGACTGTGCTTGTCACTTTAAACTAGTTGTCCTGTGTGCAGCTAGGTATTGGTGAAATTTCAATTGTGCTTTTACAGGAAAAATGTCACTCAAGGTGTCTCTACAGGCCACTGCCAAACATCTAAGGGGAAACTAATATGTAGACCCTGAAAATTTAAGGACAAAGTATTTAGGCAGATATTCTGAAGTTAGAAACAAATCAAGCTGTAGTTACTGAAAATAAAGAATTAACTTGGCAAGAATGATGAAAAGAGGGGAGTCACATGAATGGCTACTGCCTGGCTACTATTAGTGCTAGTCTCACCACAGCTTCACTCTGCTGGTATACAGTTCTCCTTTGCTTCTACTTTCATCAGAAGCAAATCATTAGCACCAATCTAAAGATGAGAAGCAGACCACAGCCTGTTTGGTGATCCACAGTCTTGCCCAGATGATGCAAAGGTCTGTAGGCTTGTTGTAGCCATTTCCTGGTAGATGCCTTCAATAGCAACCTGACCAATGAAGAACATCAAGTAGAGACACTCACTGCCCAACCAGAAACAGTCAGGAATCAGTGCACTCTTCTCCTGCTCTCACCAGGAGTAGACTATAAGCACAAATTGCAAGCTGTCACCTATGAAGCAGTTATTAGGCTTTCTGATGATCAGCAGTCTCCAGGAAATAATGTCCCTGTGCTTCTTCTGTCTCCAGGAGAAAACAGAAACACTAATCCTAAGATGACTACTGAGAGGCAGAATATGGGCTATCCAATAACTGGTGGTCTTGCAATAGATGTTTAAAGGTAAGATGAAAAAATGGGTTAATATCCTAAGCACTGCAGTGTGCACTAAGCAGTTAGATATGAAAAAGGGGATAACTTAAGCTTT